>NW_027186442.1:0-8907 GCF_028583685.1 Petaurus breviceps papuanus | reverse complement strand
TTTTTTATTCTTTTTTAACGTGATGAATAAGTGCATTTATTTTTTTCCGAATGCTTTATTAACTTTTGATTTACATCACTCATTTCTGCCAGATTTTGAGTTACAAATTTTCTCCCCATTTTTCCCCTACCCACTGCCCCAAAATAGCAGTCCAATAGGATATCCTCTCCTCCAGTCTGCTCTCTCCAATATTTTCTCCTATACCCCTTTTGACTTTTCCAGGAGATCTCTATGCCCCAGTGCCTGTATATTTTATTTCCCAATTATATATAAAATAGTATTAATAATAGTATATATATAAACATTTGATTTTAAAACTTTGAATTCCAGATTCATTCCCTTCCTCCCTTGTCAAACATCCTTACTGGGAAGATAAGCAGTTCAGTATTGTACATGTGTGGCTAATGCAAAAACAATAACATAGTATATATATATATATAGTAAAAGACTGACTATATTTCCCTCCATCCTATACCACCTCCTACTTATTCTATTCTCTACTTTGATCCCATCCCTTTTCAAAAGTGGGTGCTTCCAACTTCCCTCCCCCCCAGCCTGCCCTCCCTTCCATCATCCCCCCTCTCATCCCCTTCCTCCCTACTCTCCTGTAGGGTGAGATACCCTATTTAGTGTGTATTTCATTCCCTCCTCAAGCCAAATTCAATGGGAATAAGGTTGACCCATTCCCTTTTACCTTCCTATTCTTCCCCTCCATTGTAACCATTATAACCATTTTCCCTTGCCTCTTCTATATGAGATAGTTTACCCCATTCTGTCTCTCCCCATCTCCTCTCATTATATTCCTCTCTCACCTCTTAATTTCACCTTTTAAGTATCACCCCTTCCTGTTAGATTGGTCCTGGGCCCTCTATCTATGTATACCTGTAAACATATATACACACATTCACATATGTATTCATATGCCCATATACCTCACATATAGACATATATATATATATATATATATATATATATATATTTCTATTTATATTCCCTTCAAATACTGATAAAGGTTTCATAACTTACAATTATTGTTTTTCCATACAGGAATGTTAATAGTTCAACTCTGATAAGTTCCTTATGATTTCTTTTCCCTGTTTACCTTCTCACACTTCTCTTGCTTCTTGTATCTAAATGTCAAATTTTCTATTCAACTCTGGTTTTTTTCAGCAAGAATGCTTGAAAGTCCTCTATTCCACTGAATGACCATATTTTGCCCTGAAACATGATAGGCAGTTTTGCTGGGTAAGTGACTCTTAGTTTTAATCCCAGCTCCTTAGCCCTCTGGAATATCACATTCCAAGCCCTTGGATCCCTCAGTGTAGAAGCTGCCAAATCCTGAGTTGTCCTGATTGTGTTGCCACAATATTCAAATTGTTTCTTCCTGGCTGCTTGTAATATTCTCTCCTAAATCTGGGAATTCTGGAACCTGGCTATAATATTCCTAGGAGTTTTCTTTTTGGGATCTTTTCCAGGAGGTGGTTGGTGGATTCTTTCAACCTCTATTTTGCCCTCTGGTTCTAAAACATCAGGGAAGTTTTCTTTGAGAACTTCCTGGAGGATGATTTCTAAGTTATTACTTTGTTCATGGCTTTCAGGTAGTCCAATAACTTTTAAATTCTCTCTCCTGGATCTATTTTCCAGGTCAGTAGTTTTTCCCATGAGATATTTCACCTTGCCTTCTATTCTTTCATTTGTTTTGGATCTGTTTAACAGCATCTTGATTTCTCATAAAGTCATTAGCTTCCATTTGCTCCAATCTAATTCTGAAGCAATAATTCTCCTCAGTGAGCTTTTGAGATTCTTTTTCCATCTGGCAAATTCAGCTTTTTAAGGCATTCTTCTCCTCATGGCCTTTTTGAGCCTCTTTTGCCATTTGAGTTAGTCTATTTTTTAAGGTGTGATTTTCCTGAGTCAGGCTGTTGACTCTCATTTCGTAATTTTCTTGCATCATTCTCATTTCTCTTCCCAATTTTTCCTCCACTTCTCTTATCTGCTTCTTAAGGTCCTCCATGGCCGGCAACCAGCTCGTATTTTTCTTGGAAGCTTTTGGTACAGGAGTTCTGACTTTACTCCCTTCCTCCTGTTCCATGCTTTGATCCTTTTTGTCCCCAAAATAGGAGTCTAATGTTGGATTGCTTTGCTTGGTTTGCTTCCTTAGCCTAGTCATTGCCCCTAAATTACTTGACTTTTGGGCTTTTTGCCATAATAGGACTCACCCACCAGACTGAGGAGCTTCATTCCAAACACTAGGGTTTTCTCAGCTGCTGGAGGTATTAGATGGGTGCCTTCTCTGAGGCCTCCACATGCTCTGGCAAGCTGGTCACACACCCTAGGAACTCCACCCTAGATTGCAATCCAGATCCAAGCAGGTTAAAGCAAGAGTGATTACCCCTCAGACTGGTCGCTTGGTCCCCCTACACTCTGCAGGCCAGGAGCTGAAGCTGCCACATGGCTGTGGCTGCTCCACAGCCCTCAGCGGCTTCTCAACTCGATGGCAAAAGCCACGAACTCTCAACTACTGGGTCCCAAAGTCCACACTGCACTGACTTCTCACTTTGTCCCTAGCATCTATGTGTTGATAATTCTGGATCGCCACAGCTGCTGGTGATCTGCAGTCCCTCCAGTTAGTGGCTGGTCAGGCCCGGCCTGGGGCTAAAACCTTGGTGTGGGGCTGGGCTCAGCTCCTAGAGAGCTGAACTTGATGATTCCTGCCAGCCTGCCGGACTGTCTTCAGTGAGAGCTTAGCTTCTCTGTGTCATTTTGTGGGTTCTGTAGCTCCAACGTTTGTTCAGAGTACCCTTTTATATGGATTGGAGGTGGAGGTGGTAGAAGCCAGAGCCACAGGGAGGTCCTGTTTCTACTCTGCCATCTTGACTCTGCCCACTGTAATTTTTTTCTATTGATCCTATTTACAACAAATTGATTTTGTCCTGTAACTGGATTAATCATGGTTCTGTTTCTGAATTCAGTTCAGAATTCAGCTGGCCTGTAATGAGTTAAGTTGACAACCTAGTTCTCTTGCTAATTAATCAGTGTTCTATTCTTGACTCAAGGAATTCTGCTAACTCTGGGAGATAAGAATTCTGGCCTAATATCTTTACACCACCAAGCTATCCTTCAAGGATTTCTGGGTCACTATCTTGCAGGTGGATTCAAACAATGAACACTTCTTGGTCACAAGAGGAAAAAAGGGAGGTAATTGCTAGCTCCTCTTCACCACTTCCAACCAATAATATTGTTCTTCATGCTTCAACTATGTAACCAATCATGTTTCCATCAACGACGTATGTCTCCTACCCTACTCGGTTATTTGTTTTGCACTACCCAAAACCTATAAAAGAGCAGCTGTTCTTTTGCAAGGGGTCTTTGGCTGGAAACTGAGGCAGCCACTCTGATCCTTTTATTGGCAGGTACCATGCTCTTCTTAATAAAATTATATCTTGCTTGGAAAAATGTGTCTCTGTTTATGTTTTTGTTAAATTTCTCTAGTGACCTTCCATGTGGGAATGTAAACAGTTTATTTAACTGTATTAAATCCCTTATGATTTCTCTTTCCTGTTTACATTTTTATGCTTCTCTTGAGTCTTGTGTTTGAAAGTCAAATTTTCTATTTTATTTCATCAGGAATGCTTGAAAATTCTCTATTTCATTAAATATTCATTTTTTTCCCTGAAAAACTTTGCTCATTTTTGGTGGGTACATGCTTTGTGGTTATAATCCTAGCTCCTTTGCCCTCTGGAACATCATATTCCAAGCCCTTTGATCCTTTAATGTAGAAGCTACTAAATCTCATGTTATTTTGATTGTGGCTCCATAATTCTTGAATTGTTTCTTTCTGGCTGCTTACAATACTTCCTCCTTGACCTGGGTGCTCTGGAATTTGGCTATAATATTTCTGGGAGTTTTCATTTTGGGATCTCTTTTAAGAGGTGATCAGCAAATTCTTTCAATTTCTATTTCACCCTCTGTTTTCTTTGATAATTTCTTGAAAGATGATGTCTAGGCTCTTTTTCTGATCATGGCTTTCAGGTAGTCCAATAATTTTGTTTTTAAAGCAATCAGGGTTAAGTAACTTGTTCAAAGTTACATGGCCAGGTGTTTCTGGGTGGGTGCTAAGTGTCTGAGCCCAGGATTCGATCTCCAGGTCATCCCGACACTGGAGCCGGTGCTCTTACTCGCTGTGCTACCTGGCCGCCCCAAGTCCAATAATTTTTAAATTATCTCTCCTGGATCTGTTTTCCAGGTCAGCCGTTTTTCCAATGAAGTATTTCACATTTTCTTCTATTTCTCATTCTTTTGACTTTGTCTTCCTGTTTCTTGATTTCTCATGGAGTCATTAGCTTTTACCTCTACAACTCTAGATTTTAGGGAATTATTTTCTTCAGTGAATTTTTAAGCCTCTTTTACCATTTATTCATTTTTAAATGTTAAATCAGCAACACAGCTAGGTACTAAACACTATTTTATTCTACTAATAATGAATTTAATATTTACTGAAATTATATTTTCTAATGAATTTAAAGGTTTATCTCATATTTGTTTTGATGATCAAAAATTTCCTTCCCTTGTAAAGTACATACACAAAGACATTTTTTAATGAGTATTCAATTTAGAGTTTTAGAATAATCCAGATCACTTCTTTTATGACCCTGATTTACACAATATTGATTTAGGCCCTTATCAGGCCAAATGCAATATACATGATTTTTGTTAGTATTAATGAAAGAAAACACTGACCAGAAACAGCCCACATAGCTTCATCAACTTGTGGCATATTTTCTGTGATGTTATAAATGATTACATCACATTCAAGCAGGTGAAACAGCAGTTCTTCTCGGGAAAGGTTCTGAAAGGAGGAGACCACCAAACCAACAGTCAGTCATTTGTAGCAAGCAGTGAACAGAGCAACCATAAAATAATTAGGTTAAATTGAGGTTTCTATATTAGTACAAGTTCATATGAAATATATCCACAAAGGAATTTCTACTTAAAATTATATTTCTATTAATACCATATGCTTTTTTTGATGTGACAAGTTCAGTAAAAAAACTGTTCAGGCAATTAACAACAGACAAAATAGCTTTTTAGTATAAACAGGAGTTTATTTTAAATGGACTTCTTTATGTTATGTTTAAATTTACATTCAGAGCCAGCTAGGTGGCACAGTGAATAGAGCACCAGCCCTGGAGTCAGGAGGACCTGAGTTCAAATCCAGCCTCAGACACTTGATACACTTACTAGCTGTGAGACCTTAGGCAAGTCAGTTAACCCCAATTGCCTTGCCTTCCCCCTCCCTGGGGCAAATAAATGAATAAATACATAAATAAATAATTCAGATTCAGAAGGAAGATATTAGAAAATACTGGAAGAAGATACATGTCATTTAAAACTCTCTCTAAATTTATTCAGCATTATTTTAACCATACTCTAGGGGAGGTTCCCAAAGTTATTTGGGCTACTGCCACCTTTAAAAAAAGTGCTCAGTGTCCCCCTGGAAAGCTACTTTCTTTAACCCTTTAACAGTTTTTAAAAATCTGTATCATTTAAAAAAATACATATATATATTTTTAAATGACGCATCTTAAATTGAATAATTTATTGTAAACTTGTGAGTTTTTTCCTCCATTGAAATTTGACACAATATTGCATCATGCAACCTGATGGTATCAATCTGTAAACAAGTCATTACATGCACACATTCCTGCCAATGCATGCTGGACTTCCTGACAATTCGGGATGCGCTGGCCTGCCAACACATGCTTTTTAAGACCTGTTCGTGGACTTGACCACTGATTGGTTATAACTTGCATTATGTATGTTTATTTGGAAAACAACGCAATAATTTTAACTCTGTTACACAATACGTGAAACATGTACAAATAACTTTTCAAATTTTTCTTCTCTTCTTTCCTTATGCTTCCACCACCCCCTTGTTTTTATTCGACGACCCACCCCACCCAATTGCACCTGAGACTACTACCATTCCCTTGGGTCAATCCAGGGCCCACCTAGGAGGCGGTATCACCCACTTTGGGAACTTCTGCTAGTTCATTCAAGAATGCCTAAAATGTATAGTAAGTAATCTGTTCTGTTTTAACTGGGTAGTCTATATTGCCTGGATTCTTTTTCTGTAATACCAATACTTTCCATAATAACACAATACTCTCTCTGCTCTTAAGGTATTAAGATATCTTTAAAAGGACTTGAAATTAAAATAAGTTTGGTCCAACATCATACAACATATATCATAGTAGTAAGTTCCAAATGGATAAGTTGGATAAATGGATAAGACTTAAATATAATTGGTCACACAATTTTCTAGATGGAGGAAAATAGATGGAGATACTTTTCATGATTATAGCTAGAAATATAATTCTTAACCAAATAGAAAATAACACAAAGGACATAACAAAAAATAAAATAGATAATTTGATTTTATCAAATTTAAAAGCTTTTATATGAACAAAATTCAATACAGTTAGGATGAAGGAAACTGTAGATAGGCAGGAAAATATTTGTATTAAGTATCTCAGATAAAGGTCTGATATCTAAGATATTCAGGGAATTAATATAATTAAACTTTAAGATTAAGCACTAAGACTATTGGGACACATGTATATGAGAACAGGAGTCATTCCCCCAATGGATAGGTAGTCAAAGAATATAAACAATAAAAAAAAAGAATTTCAAACTCAACCATGAGACTGATCCAAATAACTAATGAAAGAAATATATTTTAAAACAATTCTGAAATTTTACCTCATACCTAGCAAATTGACGACAACCAAAAAAATGGAAAATCATCAGTGTTTGAGGTGTTGTAGGAAGTTAGTCCCTCTAATATATTGTTGGTAAAGGTATGAGATAACCCAATGATTCTAGACAACAATTTGGAATTATGCAGGAAAAAAAAGGTGCTAAAAATGTTCATATACTTTCATCCAGGGTGCCTTCTAGTGAGCATATACCCCAAAGACAGAAAGTACCATACATATCATATTCATGATAGCACTTTCTGTGATAGTAAATAATTAGAAACAAAGTATATGCCCATCAGTTGTGCAATGCATAAACAACTGGAATAAATTAATATAATGGATTATAATAGTGCTATAAGAAATGAAAAAATACAAAGAATTCAAAGAAACATAAGAAGACATATGAATTGATACAGATGGAGGTAAACTGAATCAAGAAAACAATATATGTGATGGCTAAAACAATCTATAAAGAACAAATTAAAAAATGTGAATATTATGTAATTAGGTCTAAGCCTGACCCAAGAGAAGACATGAAGGCACCTTCCTTCTTTCACTGGGGTGGGGAAAAAGGGATATGGAATGTTGTATATGTTATCAAATATGTTAGATGTGATGTGTTGGTAGGCTTTAATGACTACTTAAAAAAATCTTTGTAAGTGTGAAATCCTTTGCAAACAGGAAAAGTTTACTGTGTAGAGGAGAATATGCATATTTGGAAATAAATGAAGTATAAAAGCAAAAGGCATCAATAAAATTTAAAAACATTTTTAAAGGACTTGTTGTTGCTATTGTATTGAAATTTTAAAAACAGGTCTTTCTTTAACTGCTCCCACCATAAGTCTGAATGATGGCTCACTAAAAATACAGGCTAAGGCACAAGGAATTTATGAGTTTGAACGCCAAATATAACATTTCCCTTTTTTCTATAGATTAATCATTTAGCTTGTAATGATTTCTTCACCTATAAAATGGAGAAGGTTTATTAGCCACAATCCAAGTAGATCTGATTTCTTTCCCCTGCTTTTAGCAACAAGAGAACATGAAAAGTGAAGAATAGCCTATTGTAAAAGGGTGGATAGAGACTTTTCCCCAGTCTTGACAAAATAGTCCAGACTTACTGTGTATGTTTCCAAGGCAAATTCTGGAGGCTTACATTCAGGACTGGAAAGGGTTCCTACTATCTGATAAGTGCCTTCCTTTGATTTAGTTGCTGAGCCTTCTAGGCCAGCTGATTTGCTTTCATCATCATCATCTTCTTCTTCTGTTATTTCTTCAAGTGAAGCCCCAACTATACAGTTAGATAAGTACTACAAGAAAATCAGAAACAATTCCAAGTTCAAATAGCAATTTAAAGAGAGGATTTGCTCCCCTGTAATATATATATATGTATATATATATATATATATGTATGTAAGTACATATATTTGTAATTATATATATTATTTTTTTTGGAGGGAGACATAGAGGGAAGAGGGTGATAGAGTTCAGAACTTTTTATTCTATTCATATGGGACATTTGATGGAGGGCAACAACTGATCTGCAGATTTTTGTGCTTTGGCACATGGAAAGCATTTAATAAAAGCTGTTGATTGACTGGGGATGCTGATAGGTTAAGTGATTTGCCCAAGTTCACACAGAAAGTATATGTTACTGTGATACTTTAAATATTCCAAGTTAAATGATTAGTTTACTCTGTACCTCTTTTATTGCACTCATCACAGTCTATCTTGTACCAGGATTTAACAGTACATTTTTATCTTTACCTGACTCTTCCACTCTCCCAAATCTTAAAACTGGAAGGGACCTTAAATATCATCCAGTCCAACCCCATCCTTTTATAGAAGAGGGAACTGAAAACCTGAGAGGTAGGTGGTGTGATCTATCTGAGTTTTCAGAGTTAGATAGCAGCTGAGTTGGGCCTATAGCCCAAGTATCCTAACCCCAGACCAAATCTTCTTGCCTTCTACACTGCTCTGGAGTACTGGCCTTAAGTACTGTATAAATGAGGGATTACTGCCTGCTTGCCAAGGAAGAGCCTAGCTGCAGGCTCTCTACCAGTAGGCTTGTTACTAGGTAATAAATTCTTTGGCCAGGTCTAACCATGAAACAAATTATCCCTCAGTCCTGTGCAGCCATCTTCAG
>NW_027186441.1:0-18232 GCF_028583685.1 Petaurus breviceps papuanus | reverse complement strand
AAAAGTGGTTCTTAGGGGAAGTTTTATATTTCTGAATGCTTACATGAAAAAAAAAGAGAGGAAAAAAGAGATAAATGAATTGGGCATGCAACTGAAAAAGGTAGAAAAAGAACAAATTGAAAATTACCAATTAAATACCAAATTAGAAATGCAGAATATCAAAGGAGGGATTAATAAAATTGAAATTAAGAAAACTATTGAACTAATAAATAAAACTAAGTCAATTTTATGAAAAAAAATCAAATTGATAAACCTTTGGTCAATTTGTTTAAAAAAAAGAAAAAGAAATTACCTGTATCAAAAATAAAAAGGGTGAATTCAACCAATTATTAGGTATGAATTTGTTCAACTGAATGTACGCTCATAAGTTTATCTTAGTGAGAGAAATGAATAAATACTTAAAATATATATATATGTATATGTATATATATATGTATATATATATATAAATTGCCCAGATTAACTGAAGGGAAAGTAAAATACTTAAATAACCTCATCTCAGAAAAAGAAATTGAATGAGCCATCAATGATATCCCTAGGAAAAATCTACAAGACCACATGGATTTATGAGTGAATTCTATCAAACAATTAAAGAACAATTAATTCTAATACTTTATACAGTAGTTATGAAAATTGGTGAAGGAGTCATACCAAATTCTTTTTATGATATAAATATGGTACTGATATCTAAACCAAGAGTCAAAACAAAGAAATTTATAGACTAATTTCCCTCATGAATATAGATGCAAAATATTTAAATAAAATATTAGCAAAAAGATTATGGCTACTTATCAGTAAAATAATACACTTTGATCAGGTAGGATTTATTCCAAAAATGCAAGACTGGTTCAATATTAGGAAAACTATTAGTATAATCAGTCATATCAACAACAAAACAAACAGACACCATATCATCATCTCAATAGATGCAGAATATTTTTTTGACAAAATACAATACCCATTCCTAATAAAAACACTAGAAGTATAGGAATAAATTGAGTCTTCCTTAAAATGATAAATAGCATCCACCTAAAAGCATCAGCAAATATTATATGTAATGGGGATAATCTAGAAGCAATTCCTATAAGATCAGAGGTGAAAAAAGGATGTCCACCATCACCACTTTTATTCAATTTAGCACTATAAATGTGAGCTGTAGCAATAAGAGAAGAAAAAGAAATTGAAGAAATTAAAATAGGCAAAGAAGAAACTAAGTTATCACTCTTTGCAGAAGATATAGTAATATACTTAGAGAATCCTCAAGAACAAAGTAAAAAGCTACTTAAATAGTAAATAACTTTAGCAAAGTTGCAAGATATAATATAAACCCACATAAATTCTTGGCATCCCTAGATATTTCTAATGAAGCCCAATAGTAAGAAATAGAAAGAATGATTCCATTTAAAGGTATTGTAGACATTATAAAATATTTGGGGTTCTACTTGCCAAAACAAACCCAGGAACTATATGAACATAATCAAAAGCACTTTTACAAAAATAAAGGCAGATCTAAATAATTTTTAAAAATCAGTTGCTCATGGTTAAGCTGAGCAAATATAATAAAAATGACAATTTTACCTAAAGTAATTTACCTATTTAGTGTCATACCAATCAAAATACCAAAATTATTTTACAGAGTTAGAAAAAAAAATAACAAACTTTATCTGGAAAAACAAAAGTTCCAGAAAATCAAGAGGATTAATGAAAAGAAATGCTAGGGAAGGTGGCCTAGCTATACCAGATTTTAAAATGTATTATAAAGCAGCAGTCATCAAAACTACTTGGTATTGACTGAGAAACAGAGTGGTGGATCAATGGAATAGGTTAGGTACACAAGACACAGTAGTCAAAGTCTATAGTAACTTATTGTTTGATAAACCAAAGACTGCAGCTTCTGGGATAAGAACTCACTATTTCACACACATACACACACACAAAACTGCTGGAAAAAATAGAAAAGAATATGGCAGAAGTTGGGCATAGACCAATAACTTATATGGTATACCAAAATAAAGTCAGAATGGGTTGATGATTTAGATATAAAGACTGAAACTATAAATAATCTGGGAGAACAAGGAATAGTATACTATCAGATTTGTGGAGAAGGGAAGAATTTATGACCAAAAAAGAGATAGTGAGCATTAAAAAACACAAAATGGATAATTTTGATTATATTAAATTGAAAAGTTTTTGTACAAACAAAGCCAATACAAGCAAGATTAGGAGGGAAGTAGAAAATTGGGGAAAAAATTTACAACCAGTATCTTTGATAAAGGTCTCATTTCTAAAATATACAGAGAACTGAGTCAGATTCATAAGAATACAAGTTATTCCTCAACTGACAAAAGTTCAAAGTATACAGACAGTTTTCAAAGGAAAAAAATTAAAGATATCTATAAGCATTTGAAAAATGCTCTAAATCGCTACTGATTAGAGAAATGCAAATCAAAGCAAATATTGGGTACCACATCTCACCTGACATATTGGCTAACATGACAAAACAGGAAAATGATAAATGCTGGAGAAGATGTGGGAAAATTGGAACACAAAGGTATTGTTAGTGGTCTTGTGAACTGATCCAGCAATTCTAGGTAGTAATTTGGAACTATGGCCAGAGGTCTATAAAAATGTGTATACCCTTTGACCCAACAATACCACTTCTACAGCTGTATCCCAAAGAGATCATACAAGTGGGACAAGGACCACTATGTATAAAAATATTTATAGCATCTGTTTTTGTGGTGACAAAGAATTGGAAATCAAGAGGGATGCCTATCAATTGAGGAATGGCTAAACAAGTTGTAGTATATGGATGTAATGGAATATTATTGTGCCATAAGAAATGAGGAACATGGGGTAGCCAGGTAGCACAGTGAGTAAGAGCACCAGCCCCAGAGTCAGGATGACTTGAGATCGAATGCATCCACCCAAAAACACCTGTCCATGTAGCCTTGAGCAAGTTACTTAACCCCAATTGCTTTAAAAAAAGAAACGAAGAACAGATTAACTTCATAATGACCTGGAGAGGTTTTATATAAACTGATGCTGAGTGAGGGGAGCAGAACTAGCAGAATATTGTACAAAATTACAGACACATTGTATCTGTGATGACTAACTTTGATAGACTGGGCTCTTCTCAGCGATGTAACTTCATAAGACAACTCTAAAAGACTTGTGATGGAAAAAGCTATCCACATCTAGAGAAAGAATTACAGAGTTTGAATGCAGATTGAAGTAAACTACTTGCTATCTCTTTTGTTTTGTTTTGTTTCTTCTTTCTCATGGTTCATTCCATTGGTTATAATTCTTTACAACTTCATTAAGGTTTAATGTGAATATATATCTAGAACCTATATCATATTCCATGCCTCTTTTGGGGGCACAGGGGGAAAATGTGGAACTCAAAATCTTGTGGAACTGAATGTTGTAGACTAAAAATGAAGAAATTTAAAAGAAAAAAAGCTGTTTAAGTTGATAAAACTGCAAAAAGGCTTTTGGAATTAAAAAAAGAACTAGCTACCCTAGTAGAACTCAAGCTCTGAAATATTTATCCTAGCAGGAAAGACTTCAAGTATGGAACTTATAACAAAACCTATAGTGGTCATCTTAGGACCAAAGTAATTAAGTTCAGACACACATAATTCCAGATGTGGAGTATGATTTGAGTGCTCATTTGTTAGTAGGCTAAGGAAGCTTGTACTTAGTTCCCAATATAGATAATTCTGTTTTATCATATTCTTGTCCTTTTCACTTATTTAGTTATGAGACTATTGCCTTTTGGGTTCATCTAGTTGCTTTCTTTATTTTTCTTTTCTTTTCCCTTTTTTTTAACTATCCAGATTATGGCATGCAGTTGAATGGACAGAATTTAGAGCTTTTACCTAAATATGTACAGGCAATACACATGGACAAATTAGACCCAGGGTTGCTCAAGAGGAGGCAAATTGTATAGATTCCTTTCAATAAATTGCTAAGATCTTTTGAAAATACAAACTTCTTCCTGTGAAGACACAGGGGCCTATCTTTCTAATAATGACATTGCAATCACACAAAAGTCAATGGAGAATTGCATGGTAGGTGTGAACAGGTAACAATTTAGATTAAGGGAGAATATTAATGGATTGTGCATAAAAGAAGGCATCAGGGGATTGTATGATAGAAAGTGAAATGGGGCATGGGGCAGCCAGGTGGCTTAGTGAATTAGTACTCCGGCTCCAGTGTCGGGATGATCTGGGGATCGAATCCGGGCTCAGATACTTAGCACTACACCCAGAAATAACTGGCTGTGTAACCTTGAGCAAGTTACTTAACCCTGATTGCTTTAAAACAAAAAAAAAAGTGAAATGGGATGATTGGACATGAAAGGAATCAGTATTTGTTAAATACCTGTTATACCCCTAATGCTAAGCTAAATGCATTATAATAAATATTATCTCATGTGATCCTTTGGGAGAGGTACTATTATTATTTCATTTTACAATGGAGGAAACTAAGGCAGACAGTAGTTAAGTGACTTGTCCTAGGTCACATCACTTGTTAGTATTTAAGGTGAATTCAATTTTGTCTTCCTGACTCCCGGGCTAAAGTTATATTCATCCTGCCATTTAGCTACCTGTGAAGGTTAATGATTACATTAGACAGCCCAATTGCTCCATTATCATCCCCCAGATGTCAGGAAGCAGTGAAGGCAACCTGTGAACTTTGCATGGGCACTCCAATGGGGAGAATTTATAAGAAATCATGGACAGAAAGTATAAGAGATGAGAAAGAATGGATAAGGTGTGGTCTTCATTTCTGGAGGGTATATACAAATCAATTACTTAAAAATTCAATTTAGATATTACCTATAAAACTTTTATTTATCCATTTAGGATAGGGAAATGAAAAACTGGCCTCTTCTTGTACAAGCCCTGCCTTTGCAATTACTAGCTTGGTCAAGCCCCTTAAATGTTTTAAGTATCATATTGCTTAAAAGTAAAATGAGGAAGTTGGACTTAGCTGTAGGGCTTATCCTTCCTCCATATCGATCTTCCTATGACATCACACACCACTTTCTCTCTGGAACTACTGCATTTAGGTTTGAAAGAGATCTTTTCTTAGTTCAAGCAGATTTGCCAAATCATATTCTTGAAGTAGAGTGTTAAGTGTTTTAATGCATTCTAGGTAGTGTGCAAAGTTCTGGAGATACAAATAAAACAATCTCTGACTTCAGGGTGTTTATTTTTACCACACATGAAGGGGAACTTAGTACCTGGGGTCAGGATCTGTATTTTGGAACATTTGAGTGGATGGGGAAGTGCTATTGTGGCATTAGCAAAATTTTACTTGGTAAGTAAAGTATATTAGAAGCATCTATTTTTTCTTTACACAACATTACCTGGATAATTGCCATTTTTCTAAATGTTTTCCCTAAATCTAAAATCTCCCCTCTTCAATCTATCTTCACACAGGAGTCAGCATAATCATCTACATATAAGGATAAATCATGAAAATTCTTAGTTTAGAAACTTTCAGTAGCTTCCATTTCTGATAAATGAAAACAGAAATGAAAATGTTGAATTAATTCATCAATGCAGTCAGACAATAAACACTTATTAAAACCAATAGACTGCTATCGATACTAGCAATATACAGATATGGCATAGGATATTCTCAAAATCACAATCTAATGAAGAGAAATACAAGTATACAAAGGACAGATCCATGCAAATTACTATTAGCACTATAAAAATGAAGATCACTTTTACCTCAATACTACATAAATGGCTTTATGGAAGTTTTTGTTGTTGTTTTGTTTTGTTTTAATCTAGGTTGAGTATTGAAGGTAGAAGATGGTTGGGAAGACAAAGTGATATGGGAGAGGACCGGATAACAATGGGATATGAAGAGTAATCCAGTTTGGCAAGAAGGAACAATATAATTATAAGGGGAAAAGGTATAAAACAAGAATGGGCAGGTAGACAAGAACTAAATTAAGTCAAACTTTCTTCAGGTCTAAAAGCTATAGTCAGAATCATAATCTATATATAGCCATAATTTATCATATAGGCAATAGTGACTATTGGAGAATTTTGAGATCAGTGACATCATCACATTACTGCATAAAGATTACTTGGTTTAGTGTAGTGGATTTGAAAGGGGATACACTAAAAATCAGAAGACCAGATAGTAAGTTAGTATAATGAATTGATAAGGGCCTATCTTTGTATGGTTGCAGAAGTAAAAGAAAGGAAGAATCAATTACAAAACATATTGTAGAAGTAGAAAGAGCAAGACTTGGTAATTGGATATAAAGGAGGAACAGAGAAAAGCCAAAAATATGCCTGAAGGTGAGAACCTGGAAAACTGGGGAGATGTTCATAATGATTAGTTAGAAAAGATAAATTGGAAACATATGTTTACAAGGGAATATAGCAAAGTCAGTTTTTAGACACCAAATTTAAGTTGTTGGTGGGACAAATTGCATACAGATAAAAGTATTTCTTAAGTCATTAAAATATTGGACTACATAGAGATCTAGGTATAGAATGGAAGTGAAAGTGGAGATACTGATTTGGCAATTGCCTGAATAGATGTGATAATTTAAAAAATCGGGGCAAATGCTGTAACCAATTCCATTCAAATCACATCAAGAAACATTTATGAAGTATCTATTATATGAGAGGTATTGTACATAAGGGAGAGATAGAAGGCAGAGGAGGTAAGAAAGAGAGAAGGAAAGACAAAGAAAAAAAGATGAACTAGATTAAAAATGTTTAGTGAAAGGAATATAAGGAACAAAAGATGCTAACTTCACAGTCACCAAGTCTCCATAAACTTCATTCCACAATACAAAAAGAAGAGGCAGCTATGATTGCTGAAGTCTTTTCAATGATCTCTGAAATTAGACATATGGAATAGATGCTATGGGCAGTGTGGAAAAAACATCATTGAGGAATGAGTATAAAGGATTTCTGTGCAGCAGCAAATGCACAATTGCATTTGCATACCATAAATTTGTGGCAGATTCAGTTTGTATGATTTCATGATTTCCTCTAGCAGCTCAGTGGTAAGACAGAGGAGATGAAGAGTAGGAGATTTTTTTTTCATTTGAAAGCCATTCCCATAATACTGTACACACTTAAAAGAAGGCTCCTCTTTGATTTTCTTCATATTTTAGGAACTCAGTTAGAGGTCCATTATCTATGGCTTAGTGGGAGAGGGGGAGGAGTGTAAATAATTGTTAGAACCATAGAATCTTTTTCTTTGTAAGTGCACAGCTGGCCATTGGGACCACATTTACCTACCTCATTTATGACAGACTTTAAAAAAATTATATTCTTTAATAATGAACTTTCCTAACTACTGGGTTCTTAGGAATTGATTTCAGTCTGCCAATCTTCAACGTTTCATTTGACAATTTCTTACTACTATTTATGGGTGGGAGGTAAATTAAAGGAAATAACCAAACAACCAGAGGGTGAAATAATATTGTATTTTGTGTGTTTGATCTGAAGAACTAAGTGTGCTCCAGAAGCAGGATTTCATTAATTTTTGCGACAACCTTCTGAGGCATATAAGGGGCACATAAGCAGCTGCACGTCCAATTTAAAGATGTGTTATTAACAAACCAAACCATTCTTGAGAGATACAGAAAAGTTACTGTGAGAGGCTAGTGACCTAATTCCTAGTACACTTTTCTACCCACTTGATTAGAAGATTTGTTAGTGAATATAGTGAAAGTCAACACAATTGTTAGCCAATGGATATACAGATTAAAAGCCAAAGATGCCTGTCAATGTGGATGAAAACTAATGACTGAGGCACTGTGCTACATAATATAAAGGAGAAAGATGATCATCCAGTGGAAGACATGAAAATGCTAAATTACATTCATCGAAGCAACCCTATAGAAAACAGTTTTCAAATACATTACAGAAAAAGAAGTTATAGGTAATAATAAACATTGCTTTGTTAAAAAAAAATCCCATCAAAATTACGTAGGCATTTGTGTCTCCATTGACAATTTATTTCTTTTACTAGCCCCAATATTTTGGTACAGCATTGTACATAATGATTGCTGCATTTATATGTGTGTTGATGACTTACTGACCACTACTACTACTATTACTAATAGTTAAATTTCATATGAGGGAGTATGTTATAAGGGGTGGATATTGGACTGGACAGAAATCTAAGTATAGAATGGAAGTGGAGATATTAATTTGGCAATTGCCTGAATAGATGGGATAATTTAAAGAATCAGAGTGAATGATACAACCAATTCCATTCAAGTCACATCAACAAACATTTAGGAAGTATCTATTATGTGAGAGTAAAGGAGATATGGAAGGCAGAGGAGGTGGGAAAGGAAGAAAAAAAGAGGCAAAGATAAAAAGGGAAACTAAATCAATAATTTATCTACTGGTATATAGCTGACTGAAAAGTCAGGTTGATTTGAATTTGAGTATACTCTCTGACAAGAATGGATTTGTGATCTTTGGTAATTTAACTTCTTATTTCTCTAGGCAAAGCCTTAAGACCATTGGTTGAAGAGAAAGTAAGGTCCTTCATTGGTACAGGGAGCTTTCTAATCCAGTAATTCTGTATACGAAAGAAATCACATATTGTAGTCCCTCCCTATTCCTGACACTTATAGACTGCTATGTGATTTGGAAACTGCTTTACATATATTATCCCAATTGATCAATATGAAGTGATTGTTAACTGACAATAATATTGTTATTTAGAGGGAGAAAAACCCTAAAATTTGGCTTAGCTTTTACAACTGTATGATTGTTTCTCACATGAAATCAAACTGAAAAAATCTGACCAAGTTCATATAAATGTTGGGTAGGCTTCCAACAGGTCAAAATCTCAAACTAATAAATTATAGTTAACAGATCACAGTTATCATTGTGGGGTATAGATAAATTTACTAGTCCTGGCATTGAAACATTATACCAATTACCTGAAACCTGGAATAGTGAATATATTCATTAGTTTGAAGATAATCCAAACCTGCATTAGTAGAAGATAAATAAGTAATTTGGGATTCAAATTTGGCTTGACAAATTGGAAAACTGGTCAGAAGGGAGAGAATAGGGTCAATTAATTATCAGTGCAAACTAGTTTGACTGAGAGAAAAAAAGAAACAAACTACAAGATGAAAAGAATTTAAAGCATGCAAGCAAGTTCCTAAAAAAATATGTAATGGTAGTAGTAGAATAAATATTCAGTCTACAATCTAACCATAAATCAGTTATGTTTAAATTAACCTTTACATACTAACCATGATACTGACTTTTACATTTTCTACAGAAACTATAAAGCGACCCTTGATAGTTATGATGCTTTTATCAGTTTTTAGTTTCATGACAATAGAATGAAGAAAATGTGCAGTGCAGGTGTTTGCTCCAGCTCTTTAATTATAAGTAAACATGAAAAGAATTGGAATTATTTATCATTAAAAGAGGATGAAGTATAATTTAATCATAGTTTTCATGCACATAACAGACTTTTACATGGAACGATCATCTGTTCTGCTTCCACTGAGAACAGAAAAAGAAACAATGGGCTTAAATTACAATTAAGTTAATGCTTAAACATAATGAAATATTTTTGGGTTCCATTTCTGGAAGACTTTAAAAGTTAAAGTAGCCACTTATATGGAATTTTTTCTGTGGCCCGGTATGAGGGCAAATACATGGGTTAGACAAAATTGACAAGTTTATTGAACCATAACAGATCTGTGATCTTTAGGTCCTTTCTCCAGCATTACAAATCACAAGCCATTCATGCCTGCTCATCCTTTCAAACTCTTGTTCATGTCCTCCCATAAATTGACTGCCATAACAGTCTTAGGGGACAGGTAGAAATGGAGGTGGCATACTTCTGTAATTTTCTTAATATTATGAAGAAACTCTTGAATTCTCATTCAACATATAAATATTAAGCACACACATTGTTGCAGGCTCTGACAGATAATTAAAAAAGAATGAAATAATCTCTTCACTTAAGAAGCTTATATTTTATTAGAGAGATGGGAGAGATAAGAACATATGTATGTATGCACATAATAAATATAATAATATTAACAGCTATAAAATCACTAAATACAAAGTAGTTAGAGATCATACTATTTTATTTTACAGATCATGGGAGTCTTCATGTCAAATGTGGCACTTAATTTTCATCATAAAGGAAGAGGAATTCTGTGTGGTGAAGGTAGCTATGGAATTGCTCCCCAGGCAAAAAAGTTGACCAGAGAAAAAATACAAAAGACAGCAGTAAAATGCCAAATATGAAGGAGAGACAAAAGGAGAAGTAAAAAGAGAAAAAAAAGCATTAATAGAGTCCTTGTTGTTTTTCAGGCACTGTGTTAAGATCAGCTTTTGTGCTATACACCAATCAGGAAGAGTGGTAACATACAATAAGGCTAGAAAGATAGATGAGGACCAAGGTGTGAATGGCTTTAAATACTAAACAGAATAGTTTATATTTTCACCAAGAATCAAGAATTTGAAGCCACTGGAGTTTATTACATAGGGGAATAATATGGTAAGATCTGCCCATATGGAAAATCTCTTTAACAAATGTGTAGGGTATGGATTAGAGTAAGAAGATATTTTAATCAGGGAAACCAATTAGGAGGCCTTTGGATCACAAATGACAAAGAACCGAATCATCATATGTTTAGAAAGAAAAGATTGGGAAGGGGGGGGGCGGGCCAAGATGGCTAAGTAAAAGCAAGAATGTGCTTCAGCTCCTGCTCCAACCACCTCCAAAACCTGTAAAATATGATCCTAAACAAATTTTAGAGCTACAGAACCCACAAAGTGATGGAGAGAAACAAATCTGCTGAAGGCAGCCTGGCAGGTGGATATGAAGGGGCTATTGCACCAGATTGGGAGCCAAGCACAGTCCCTTATGAGTCATGAAGACTCAGGCAATGATTGGCCCCAACCAGTGGCACAGATCAGCCAGATCAGACATCATGAGAATGAATGACCAGAACCTGTGGCAGTTTCCAGACTTCTCAAACCATAAATGCCAAAGACAAAGTAAAAGTGGGGAACTCTGTTGGAACTGGGTGATAGAGGAGCTTGGTTCACCCCCTGCCCCAAGGGTGAGAGTTGGCAGAAGCTCAGTGGCTACAGCTGCTGCCACGAGGTTGCCTCCAGAGGTTCTGGCCTTCAGATGGTAGGGAGACCAAGCAAGCATTCAGAGTGCAATCACTCTTGCTTTCACCTGCTTGGATCTGGGTGGCAGTCTTGGGTGGTGTAGCAGCAAGCACCCCAAGCGTCCTCAGGGTGGCTGCCCCTACAGGTTCTTGGATCTGCTTTGTTAAACGAAAGCAACTCAAAATGGGTTAACAAGCTTACTTTAATCAGTCAGACATATATCGTTTACCTTGTTCAGGGAAAAAAGGTCAGCACCCTGAACTTCAAAGTATACAGGCAGAATTATCAAGACAGAAACCGATCAAGTAGACAGCTTTCCAAACTGTCCAACCAAATATCCAAATGTCCAACATCCATACCAAATCAACATCTGGCTTTCAACATCTGGGTTTTTCAAAGCCGGGGGGGCTCTGGACAACGGCTTCCCAGAATCCATATCAAATCACAGAACACTTCTCAAAGTGAGACCCCAAAACAAAGCTACACATCAGGGCTTATATAGCCTTCTCCTGGCTCAGAGAATGTAACAACCTTCTGGACCCATTGGCCAATCAAGAAGTATCTACTGAAAAACAAGCCTCCCACCCCAGGCTCCAGGTGCACTTTAGCCTAGGGGCAGGGAAGATCTTTAAATTTGCATTTCCATTACAGGTGGTGGTTCTAGGGAGAGCAAAATGAGTGTGCCAAAGCCTGTGGGGGCTGAAGAGAGTGTGCCTGTGCCCTCTTCTGACCTCTGACAACTGTGGAAACCTCAGCAATTTGTGACACAACTCTTTCCACTCTGGAAGCAGAGTTCTACCATGGCAAAGAGTTCAAAAGTCAAGTAACTGGTTGGCAAGATGAACAAGCAGAAGAAGTTCAATAAGACCATAGAATCCTTTTTTGGGGACAAAAAGGATCAAAATATAGAATCAGAAGAAGAAAACAAAGTCAAAACTCCTGCCTCAAAAGCTTCCAAGAAAAAAATTAACTGATTACAGGGCATGGAAGAGCTCAAGAAGAATTTTTAAAATCAAGAGAAATGACAATGATTCAAGAAAACTGTGAAAACAAATCAAAAGCCTGCTAAAGAAGACCCAAAAATACTAGAGAAAATAACACCTTAAAAATAGACTAACTCAAATAGCAAAAGAGGCCCAAAAAGCCAATGAGGAGAAGAATGCCTTAAAAAGATGAATTGTTCTGATGGAAAAGGAATTTCAAAAGCTCACTGAAGAGAATAATTTTATCAAAATTAGTTTGGAGCAAATAGAAGCTAATGACTTTATGAGAAATCAAGATACTATAAAACAGATTCAAACAAATGAAAAAAATAGAAGGCAATGTGAAATATCTTACTGGAAAAACCACTGACCTGGAAAATACATCAGGAGAGATAATGTAAAAATAACTGGACTACCTGAAAGCCATTATCAAAAAAAGAGCCTAGAAATCATCCTTTAAGAACTTCTCAAGGAAAATTGCCCTGATATTCTAGAATCAGAGGGCAAAATAGAAATTGAAAGAATTCACTGATTGCCTCTTGAAAAAGATCCCCAAAAGGAAACTCCTAGGAATATTATAGCCAAACTCCAGAGTACCAAAGTCAAGGATAAAATATTACAAGCAGTCAGGAAGAAACAATTTGAATATTGCAGAAGCACAATCAGGATAACACAAGATTTAGCAGCTTCTACATTAAGGGATCAAAGAGCTTAGGATATGATATTCCTGAGGTCAAAGGAGCTAGGATTAAAACCAAAAATCACCTACCCAGAAAAACTGAGCATAATGCCTCAGGGGAAAGTGCAGTCATTCAATGAAATAGAGGACTTTCAAGCATTCTTGATGAAAAGACCAGAGATGAACAGAAAATTTGTCTTTCAAATACAAGAAGCAAGAGAAGCATGAGGAGGTAAGCAATATAGAGAAATCATAAGGAACTTATTAAAGTTGAACTATTTACATTACTCCATGGAAAAAATGATAATTGTAACTCATGAGACTTTTTCTCAGTATGATGATACTTGAAAGGAATATATATATATGTGTATATGTATACATGTACACATATATGTATATGTATACATATATATGTATATATATTATCTTATATAAAAGAGGAAAGAGAAAACTTTGGATCGAAGGGAAGAGCAGTTATGTGAAAGGTAATGGGTCAACCTTACTCACAGTGGATTTGTCTTAAGGAGGGAATAACATACACACTCAATTGGATACCTGTAACAGTAATGAAATTTGAAGTTCCTTTTGTATTGCTAAACTGGGAGGTACTTAGCACCTAGTTTCAAATTAAGGCTCTGTTAAAGAAACAGAAGGAATGAACTCCTGTTGCTGACATAGTAGGAAGGGGCTGAACAGAGAATCACTGTTGCTGATGTAACAGGAAGGGGCTGAATAGGGAGGAGAAAAACTGTATATAAGGAAAGACCCTGGTTTGGAAAGATAGAATTTCTTGGGACAATTATCTAGAGGCAGAGCAGCTGCTGGAGAGAATTGAGGACTGAGTCAGAATTCCTTGGAGCAAGCCACATGGAGGCAGAAGCTGGAGTTGCCAGAGGAGGCATGACTGTGGTGTTGGTACTTTGTCTGTTTGTGGCTTTGTTAAGCCTTGACTTCCCAGGAATACAGCCTGTGAAGGATTTAAGGTGGACTGGACACTGTGAGCTTCAGCATGTAGAACTGGACAAGGAACTGGGAACTGTCTGCTTTTGAACCCAGGTGACAGTTTGGTGAATCTAGGTAGGAGCTGGGCATGAAAGGAGACCCAGAGAATCTGAGAGACTACCTCGAGTCAAGCTGAAAATACTTTACTTGGATATTGTGTACTTCCTGAGAAGATTGTAACTTATTTGTGACTGAGAGGTGGATTCCCTGTGTATTTTACACTACCCCTTAAGAGAGTGATGGGTAGTGACTGACATTGTAACTTATTGTGCCCCATGAGTGGAGAACTTTGACTATTGTATTTTGTGATCTTTAAGGAGGCACACCTCCTTAAGAATGACTGAATGATTGAGTTACTAAGTGATTGATTGACTAAATGATTATACTTGTTCAAAACTGTGTGACCACTATGGTGAAAACTATGTGGCCATTTTCTGTGATAAATTGTTGTGAATGCTGTATTTTGTTTATCTGTGATAAGTTGTAACATTGTGAATGTTGTACCTTGATTTACTGTGAATGTTTTGCTGTGATCTGTTATTGAATAGATTGTTCACTGTACTATGTAATCAGAACCTTAAAAGCTATTCACAGTAGCATTCTTCTGGAAAGCTGCTCAGGCTTGGCTTTACAGTATCTTACCCTACAGGAAAGTAGGGGGAAAGGGGATAAGAGGGGGACAGATAGAAAAAGGACAGGATCAAAGGAGAAGTAGAATAAGTTGGGGGTGGGATAGAATGGAGGGAAATATAGTTAGTCTTTCACAATATAACTACTATGGAAATTTTGCGTAACTACACATGTATAACCTATATTGAATTCCTTGCCTTTCTAGTGGGGGGGTGGTGAGGAGGAAGAAGGGAAGGAATCTGGAAATCAAAGTTTTAAAAACAAGTGTTAAAAAAGTGTTTTTTACATGTAACTGGGAAATAAGATAAACAGATACTGGGGTATAGAAATCCATCTTTCCCTCCTAGAAAGTTGTGGGGGTATGGTGGAGGATATAAAAGAGAACCGATTGGGGAAGGGGTATTCATATTGGGGTGGGGGTAGGGTAAAGATAGGGAGAAAATTTGTAACTCAAAATCTTGGAGTGGAAATGAATGTTGAAAACTAAAAATAAGTAAATAATATATGAAAATAAAAAATAAAGAAAAGTTTGGATGTAAACATTAAGTATCTGTGGAAATAGTAAGATTTGGCAACTAAAGTGAGTAAATGGGGTAAAAGAAAATAGATTCAAATATAACACCAAAGTTGCAGTTCTGTGAGATTTGAAGTACAGTAGGATTTTGTTTTACACTTTCTTTTATACTTAAGTGCATTGGAACTGAAGAGAGGGGGTGGGATGGGGAAGATATCAAAATACAGAGCTTTAGGAAATGTACATAAGTTATAAAGAATTGTGAGGGAGCAAAAAATACCAAGAATCATAATAAAAGGTAGAAGAAGAAACAGAAAAGTACATTGTGGCAAAAATAAAGAGAGAAAAGAGAGAAGGTAGTCAATAGTGTCAAATATAGAAGTCAAGGAACATGAGGACACAAAAAGGACCAGCATATGTCTCAATTAAAGAATTATTTGGCAACTAAAGTGGATAATTTCAGCTGAGTGATAAAATAAAGAGACATAATTTAAAGATTTATGAGAGACTGACAGGACTGAAGTGGAAGCAACACTCAATATTTACATTCATATACATGTAAGTGTGTATACATCTATATGTATATATTGTATATATGTGATATGTCATACACACATATATAATGCTTATGTATTTGATTAGACATAAAAAAACTAATGTTGCTTAGGATAGACACCATTTTGTCTCTTCTATTATTCATTATGCAAGGTCTTTGTCTGTTGGCACAAATTCTTAAGAAATACTAGATGTGGAATTTTACCAGTATTTCCGAGGTCTTAATTAATTCACTGAATATTACAATGCGTTAGATCTCAATAGACATATTAGCATACATCTTTTAGGGAAAAAAAGGCTAAAACATCAGTATATACTTTTAAATAGCATTTAATCATCATAAGGTATTAATTTTAATTGTACTAATCCCAATTTATAATCATAGCTTTTAAAAACATTGTTCAGTATCAAAAAGTAAAAGAAAATTTCTAGCTAAGGCTGATAGAAAAGATACTGAGAGAAATGTATTTGTAAATAGTTAATATTATTAAGTAATCTTTTTTCTATAAAGATATTATTGGGATAAATACTTTATTTATAATTTTCACAAATCTAGACCACAAAGCTGTAGTAGGATGTGTAATGCAATGTTTTGATTACTTAGGAAGACAGGTGCATAGCCCTACTTATTTCTTCTCTTCTCTGTAACCTCTTATGCATCCTGTTCTATGCTTGATTAGCCCTATTATGTCACATGTTAAACTCCTTTTCTTGTTTCCTTAACTAGAATCCTGTGGTAAATTTAGATGAAAGATAGAAGCCATGAGCTATAGTACCTAAAGTATGTTCACTCCTTTGTATGGTTGGCTAGAGTGACAACAAAAGTCAGGGGAATATAGAAAAGGTTGAAGAAAAACAAAATCAAAGTATTTCAAGGGGCAGTGACTCAGGTGGAGAAGATTATCAGTTATTAAACTTATAGGAGAATAAGAAGAGTGACCTTGAGGACAATCAATGTTAATAATGAGGATCTGAAAGGAATTTTCAAGGATCTGAAGTAAATCTTCAACTTTATAAAGTTTTGGTGACAAACAGAAGGCCTGAAAGTTTCAGTGGGATAAAAACAGTATGCCAATTCCTTTTTTTAGTTATATATCTAATGGTGTTAGATAAGAAGCAGCAGTTTCTGGCGGGGAGGGGGGAAATGTCTATCAGAAGCCAAAGATGAAAAAGGTAGAGAAGGAAAAGGTTGAGCTACAGAGGTTCAAAGATGTAGAGACCTTAGAGGTCATCAAGTAAAAACCTCTATTTTATAAATCAGCTGAGGCCCAGAAAAGTTAAATTGCTTGCCCAAAGTCAGATTTGCTATAAGTGCCAAAGACAGTAACTGAATCCAGATCCCTCTTACTTGAGATATAGCTATTATTATTATAAGAACAAAGGAAATCATTTTGGTAAATATGTTTTGAAATAGAAAAATGGGAAGGCACAGTCAAGATGGTAGAGTACAGGCCAGGACCTGTTTAAATTTTTCCAGTGTGCCCCTCCAAAGAACTTCCAAACAAGAAAATAACTTCAAAATCACAAGTCAAATTTTGGAATGGCAGAGACGATGAAAAATTAGAGGGAGACGTTTTTCCAAACTAAGACAACTTAAGAAATATACAGGAAAAATCTGTGACAATGGAGTGGGTGGAGGCCTGGAGTGTGACAAGAACCCCAGTGATGGGTCTTGAAGGTGGCTATGACAGCAGTAGCATGAGCAGCTTTTGGAACCCTCAGCTCAGAGAATGTAATCATTCAGACATCTGTTCAGAAAAAGATTACAGGGCACTCTTTGCTGGCACTGGGTATAAGCTGGCACTGATTGCAACTGATTTCCTATAAGCAGTACTGAGTCGAAATTTCAGTGCAGAGAGGAGCACTTGAGATTGATCACAAGGAAGCAGGGCCCCTGTTCAAAGTTCTAGGGACAAGAGGAGAATGGGGAGTTGCAACGATAAGGAGAAGAGTAATATTGATCAAAGTTCCAGGGACAAGAGGAACATATGACTGCAGGGCAGCAGGAGCACTTCCTAGGCAAAGACCAGAACCAAGACCAAAAGATCAGGAACACCTATTCCAAGATAATGCCACTTTATAAGCACCAAATACCTGTAGATCGCCAGAACTAGCTCTTAAAACATCATAAAGGCATCTAAAGTTTAAAATAGTGTCACCACAACCCCAGGTGAGCAGAGTTTAACTTTAACATAAAGTTGAAATTCAAGGAATGGGTAGAAAAATTACCAAATAACAACAAACAAAAAGAACCTGACCATAAAAATCTCTTGTAGCAGGGAAAGAAAAATTTCAAGTAAAACTGCCCCCAGACCCAAGACCAGCAAGAATTCCAGGAAGAGTTACAGAAAGAGATGAGTGATAGAGGAAAATTGGGAGAAGAAATGAGAATGAAACAAGAAAATTATGAAAACAAAATTAACAGTTTGGTAAGATAGACATGAAAAATACTAAAGATAAAAATACTAAAGAAAATGTAAGCCTACAAAAACCTCTGAATTGGCCTAATGATAAAAGAGGCACAAAAATTCACAGAAGAGAATTCCTTTAAAAGCAGAATTGGCTAATGGAAAAAGAGGTACAAACAAGTCACTGAAGAAAATAATTTCTTAAAAAATGGAACTTGGTAGGTGAAAGCTAATTACACAATGTTTTACAAAACAATAAAACAAAGCCAAAAGAATGAAAAATATAGAAAAAATGTGAA
>NW_027186440.1:0-12662 GCF_028583685.1 Petaurus breviceps papuanus | reverse complement strand
ACTCTGATACATACTACATATGTTACTTTGGACAAGTCACTTAACATCAACTGCTTTCAGTTGTGAGGCAGTCTTGTGTAGTGGGAAGAATTATGGACTTGAAGTCATGAACATATGGTTTTGAAAATTGACTCAGACCCTTGTTGTTTGTCCTTCATTTTGAAGATGGCCAAAGACGTCACAAAGTGATGTCATGACTAGTGCATGAATTGGATCTAAGTGAGACAGAGTTGCAAAAATCATCAACCTCACTCTCTCTTACAGTCATTGAAGTCCAGTGCCAAGACAAAAGACAGAACAGCTTGCAGATGACTGTAATGCCATGCACAAAAGCTTTCCAGAGGACTGCTACTGTGAACAGCTTTTGAGGTTCTGATTACACTGTATAGTGAACACTCTATTTATTCCATAAAAAATCAAAGCAAAACATCCACAGAAAATCAAGGTACAGCATTCATAATATTACCTCTTGTCACAGAAAATCACAATATAATATTCACAACAGCTTATCATTAAAATGGCCACATAGTTTTCAACAAAGTGGTCATAATATTTAGAAGAGAGAACAATCATCTCAAAGTACAATAGTCAAAGTCTTCTACTCATGGGACAAAGTCTTAAGTTAACTCAGTCAGTTACTTATTCAGCAAAGTCTTCCACTCATGGGGAAAAGTCTTGATTAACACAATTGGTCACTTATTCAGCAATCAATAACTAAGTATCATACATAAACCCCTCCACCCCTAGGTCATTAGTAAACTACAATTTCATCTTTACTCAGTACCCAGGGAGAGGTCTTTTCATCTTGACTTGGGGCCGGTTCTCAGATTCCCTGGATCCCCTACCATGGTCCCAGATTCTACCTGAATTCACCAGAATGTCACCTGGGTTTAATGGCAGACAACTTGTCCTTGTTCCTTGTCCTGCTCTCTGGGTAGGTGCTGCTAAACACTGCAGTTCACATAGTCTGGTCCATATCAGATCCTTCACCATTTCTGTTCCAAGAAATCCAAAGCTCAATCAAGTCACAAACAAAGTCTCAGCACCCCAGTCATGGTTCCTTGTCACCTGGGCTCTTGGCTCCTGGCTCCCTCTGGGCCCTGGGCTCAGGGCTCTGGGCTTCTGTTCAGAAGAAGCTCCACCATGACAAGTTCTCAGGAAACTGGCTCAGTTCTTCATTCTCTCTTCTGTTGTTGCTCTGCCACCAGATGCTGGCTCCAAGAAATTCTGACTGCTTCTCTGGGGCTTTTCCTTATATACACATAGCATTAGCTTCCTGTTTCAGTCAACCCCTTTCTTATGTCAGTAACAGGAGACAGGAGTTCATATCATCTATTTCCCCAACAGAGGCTTGATCAATTACTAAGTGCTAAGAACCTTCTGCCTTTTGCCAACACAAAAGGATCTTCAAATTGAAATTACATTACCATTACAATGACCTTGGCATCTTTGATGTCTACCTAAATTCTACGTGCTTCTCAGAGTCTGCTTCAATCTCCTTCATGGCTTTGAAAGAAATTGTTATCATCTCCCATTCTACTAAGAGAAGTCTTTACATGCTTGGGGTAGATATCACCTTAACTCAATGACAGATTTGAGGCCTGCTGTTTAATCTCAACCTGGTTTAACCCATCTGTCAAGATGGTTTTACTGAACTTTGGCTGCTGATTGTGCTATAGATTCTTAGAGTCACAGGTGAGAGTTGGGTAAAGGGTGGCACCAAAGGTAGAAGAGCAGCACAGAAAAGGCTCCAGAGGGCCTTACACTAGTCCTTTCTGAATTCCTCATGAACTCCTCAGACCCTTATTATCTTTGTTACTGTGGGCAAGGCATTTAACCTTTCTGCTGTTTTCACTTTCTTTACAAAACTTCTTGAATTCAAATGCTCTCATGTGTGATTTCCTACTTGGCATAGTGGAGATAGCATGGCAGTACAGTGGATAGAGGGCTAATTTTGGAACGAGGAGGATATGATTTCAAATTCAGCCTATAGTACTTGCTAGCTATGTGACTCGGAAAATCATATAACTTCTAACCTCAGTTTCCTTATCCATAAAATAGGATGGTTGGAATCAATATACTCTTAGGTCCCTTCTAGCTTTAAATCTATAAATCTCCTGAATTCAAACTCTCAGGTCTCATCATTCTTTTTCTTTTTAATCAAATGTTTTATTAACTTCTAGTTTACAAAATTCATTTCCACAAGAGTTTGAGTTAAAAATTTCCTCCCCGTTTTTCCCCTACCCACCACGCCAAAATACTGATCCCACTGAATATCCCCTCCTCCAATCTGTTCTCTCCCATATATTCTCCCATACCCACTCCAACTTTCCAGTAGGGCATGGTGGATATCTATGCCTCAGTAATTGTGTATTTTATTTCCCAGTTACATTAAATAATATTTAAAATAGTATATATATATATATATATATATATATATATATATATATATATTTAAACATTTGATTTTAAAACTTTGAATAGCAGATTCATTCCCTTCCTCCCTTGTCACCAACCCTTACTGGGAAGATAAGCAATTCAATATGGGCTATACATGCATAGCTATGCAAAATATATCCATAGTAGATATATTGTAATACACTGACTATATTTCCCTCTTCCTATCCCACCTCCCACTTGTTCTGTTCTCTACTTTGATCCTGTCCCTTTCCAAAAATGGGTGCTTCCAATTTCCCTCCCCCCAGCCTGCCCTCCCTGGCATCATAACCCCTCTCATCCCCTTCGCCCCTACTCTCCTGTAGAGTGAGATACCCTAATTAGTGTGGTATGTAATTCCCTCCCTAAACCAAGTTCAATGAGAATAAGGTTGACCCATTCCTTTTTGTCTTCTTATTATTCTCCTCCATTGTAACCATTTTCCCTTAACTCTTCTATATGAGATAGTTTACCCAATTCTGTCTCTCCCCTTCTCCTCTCATTGTATTCCTCTCTCACCCCTAAATTTGAACTTTTAAGTATCATCCCTTCACATTAAATTGATCCTGTGCCCTCTATCTATGTATATATGTACACATATATACACTTGTTCACATATGTATTTATATGCCCATATACCCTTCTATATAGGCATATATATGTGTATGTGTGTGTGTATATATATATATATATATATATACACATTTGTATTCTCTTCAATTACTGTCATACTGAGAAAAGTTTCATAAGTTACAATTATCATTTTTCCATGTAGGGATGCAAGTAGTTCAATTTTGATAAGTTCCTTACAATTTCTTTTCCCTGTTTACCTTCTCATGCTTCTCTTGCTTCTTGCATCTGAATGTCAAATTTTCTATTCAACTCTGGTTTTTTCATCAAGAATGCTTGAAAGTCCTCTATTACACTGAATGACCATATTTTCCCCTGAAACATGATACTCAGTTATGCTGAGTAGGTGATTCTCGGTTTTAAATCCAGCTCCTTTAGCCTCTGGAATATCATTTTCCAAAACCTTTGATCCCTTAGGGTAGATGCTGCCAGATCCTGTGTTGAACTGATTGAGTTTCCACAATATTCAAATTGTTTCTTCCTGCCTGCTTGTAATATTTTCTCCTTGATCTGGGAATTCCAGAATCTGGCTATAATATTCCTAGGAGTTTTCTTTTTGGTATCTTTTTCAGGAGGTGATCAGTACATTCTTTCAACCTCTATTTTGCCCACTGGTTCTAAAACATCAGGGCAATTTTCCTTAAGAATATCTTGAAGGATGATTTCTAGTTTCTTTTTTTTCAATCATGGCTTTCAGATAGTCCAATAATTTTTAGATTATTTCTCCTGGATCTATTTTCCAGGTCAGTGGTTATTTCAATGAGATATTTCATAATGACTTCTATTTTTTTCATATTTTCTACATTTTTTCATTAAACAGATTTGAATCTGTTTAATAGTATCTTGATTTCTCATAAAGTCATTAGCTTCCATTTGCTGCAATCTAAATCTGAAGGAATGGTTCTCTTCAGTGAGCTTTTGAGATTCTTTTTCCAGCTGGCAGATTTGGCTTTTTAAGGCATTCTTCTCCTGGATGCCTTTTTGAGTGTCTTTTGCCATTTGAGTTAGTCTATTTTTAAGGTATTATTTCTTTAGTCAGGTTGTTGACTCTCATTTCATAATTTTCTTGCATTGTTCTCATATTTCCCTTCCCAATTTTTCCTCCAGTTTTCTTATTTGCTTTGCAAAATCTTTTTAAAGCTCCTCTATGGCCTGTAATCAGCTCTTATTTTTCTTGGAAGCTTTTCATGCAAGAGTTATGATATCTCTGTCTTCTTCCTGTTCCCAGCTTTGATCCTTTTTTGTCCCCAAAATAAGAGTGTAAAGTTGGATTGCTCTGTTTGGTTTGCTCCCTTTGCCTGTTCATGTTGCCACTCAATTGCTAGACTTTTGAGCTTTTTTCCAGAGTAGGACTCTGTTACCAGACAGAGGAGCTTAGTCTCAATCACTGGGGTTGTCTAGGCTGCTGAAGGTATTAGTTGGTTCAGAGAGTCGCCCTCTCTGAAACCTCCACAAACCCTGGCAAGCTGGTCCTAAACCCCAGGAACTCCACCCTAGACTGCAAAACAGATCCAAGTAGGTTAAAGCAAGAGCAATTACCCCTCAGACTGGTTGCTTGATCCCCCTACAATCTGCAGGCCAGGAGCTGAAAATGCCATGTGGGGGCATCTCCAGTGCCTCTGTGGCTTTTCACTCCAGGGGATAAAGGCTGTCCATACTCCCAAACAACTGGATCTCAAAATCCACACTGCACTGACCTCTCACTTTGTCCTTAGCATCTATGGGTTGATAATTCTGGAAACTGCCACAGCTGGTGGTGATCTGAAGTCTCTCTAGCCGGCAGCTGGTCAGGCCCACCCTGAGGCTAAAACCTCTGCTTGCATGGGGCTGGGGTTGGCTCCCAGACCACTGCACTGGTAACTTCTTGCCGGCCTGCCAGGCTTTCCTCAGTGGGAGCTTATCTTCTCTGTGTCATTTTGTGAGTTCTGTAGCTCTGAAGTTTGTTAAGAGTCACCTTTTACATGAATTGGAGGTAGTGGGAGCTGGGGCCGGGTGGAAGTCCTGCTTCTACTATGCCATCTTGACTCTGCCCCCCAGGTCTCATCATTCTTTAACTCTTGTCTGGTTGGTTGTTTGTTGTCCTCCATTCTTGAAGAGGACCAAAAGGTTGTGAACTATTCAAGGGTCAAGTTTTAATGTGTCTGTCTGTGATTCATGATACCAATATGAGTTGGAAATGCTGTACTACAGGTCAGGCACAAATAGTTCGTGGGAGCATTTGGGGAAGATACTCCAAAATTGCTCATCCTGGGTTCCCTTTTAGCTGTCTCAATTCTGCTTTGCTCATAGAGCACAGCACCCTATCTGATATGGGCACGCCATGCTGAATAATACTGTACCAATGTCTATCATGCCATATAATCACTTCCAGAATTCTTAAGAGAGACTTTGAGTGTGTCCTGGTGTCACTTCTTCTGACCATATAAACCCTTGCCCTGTATGAGTTCTCCATAAAATAGTCTTTTTGGCAAGCTTATGTTTTGCATTTGAAGAACATGGCCAGCCCATTGGAGTTGAGCTCTCTGAAAAAGTTTGAATGCTTGGCATTTTAGCTTGAGTAAAAAACTCAGTGTCTGGTACCTTATCCTGTCAGATGGTCTTTAGAATCTGCCTAAGACAATTCAAATGGAAAATTTGGTAGTTATTGAAATTCTTTTATTTCTTAGTTTCATTGACAATCCTTTCCTATCTCTGAATTCTTTTTCTCATTCATTGGCATGTTTCCCTTTTAATCTCTAAATGTATATATACTCCAACTTCTGTTATCAGAGCTCTTAAATCTCCCTTCTATACTCATTTCATCAGTGATCACATCCATTTCTGATTTTCATGAAATAGAACCTGTCACTTCCATGCATAGGGCTTTCCCATCTTGAGCTCCAGCCCTGAATTTTCTCCAAAAAAGATGAGCAAAAAAGGAAAAAAAACACACAAAAAAATCTGACCATGGAAAGTTAGTATGGTGAGAGGGAAAACCAAGACGCAAACTCAGAAGAGGACAATAATGCCAAAACAGCTATGGATAAAACTCCAAGGGAAAAAGGGAAGTGGGGGGTGGCAACCCAAGCTGGTGGAGCAAAAGCAGGGACTTACCTGAGTTCTCCCATCAATCCCTCCAAATGCCTTAAAAATGGCTCTAAACAAAATCTAGAGCAGCAAAACCCACTAAAAGAAGGAATGAAATTTCCAGCCCAAGATAACTTGGAAGTTTGTCAGGAAAGGTCTCTTGCACTAGGGTGAGAAAAGAACACACCCCAATGTAGGTCGTGACAGTGCAGACTGGGCCCCAACAAACCTGGACCAGGCCTCAGGGTGACTGAATCAGTGGCAAGAGGGACAGCTTCCAGACTTCACAGCCCACAGACATAAAACACATCTTAGAAGGACAGGAGGAAAGGTCTTTTGCACCTAGCTGAGAGTGAATTAAAATCCAGCACAGGCTGCAGCAGCACAACCACAGCCTCAGAAAACTAGGAACAGGTCTTGGGGACCACCACATTAGAGCTTTCAGCCCACAAAGGGTAAAGAGGTCAAACAACTGGTCACAAGGAGATTATAAGAGTCTTTTTGTTAACACTGAGACAGGACTCAGTTTCTTTGACCATACTTGGATCCTGGTCACAGTCCTGGGTGGCAGTCCCAGCGCAAGGAGGAGCACTGACATAGCAGATCTTGTGGAAGCAATGGAGATGGGAGCCCTCTTAACAGTTCCAGGGTAGAAAATATTTTTTGTGGTTTCTCATAGAGAACAGGCTGGGAGGGAAGTAAACACCTCTCCTTAGATCATACCACCTTGGAAGAACTGAAAACTTAATAAAGTCCCTAGCAGTATCACTGAATCTTGGGACAGTGCACACTCCACCCTGGAAGCAGAGAGAGCCCTACTCTAACAAAGACTGGAAAGACAACTAATAGGCTGGACAAATGAGCAAGCAACTGAAAAACCTCTGACTATTGAAAGTTGCCATGGTGACAAGGAAGAACACACACTCAGAAGAATTGGACAAAGTCAAAGCTCCTACAACCAAAGTCTCCAAGAAAAATATGAATTAGTCTCAGGCCACAGAAGAGCTCAAAAAGGATTTTGAAAGCTGAGTAAGAGAGGTAAAGAAAAACCTGAAAAGAGAAATAAGATTGATGAAAGAAAATAATGAAAAAAATGAGTCAAAAGCTTGGTAAAGAAGACAGACAGACAGACAAACACACACAGAGACATGCACAAGGACTGAAGATCATAATACCCCAAAAAACAGACTTGGCCAAATGGTAAAAGAGGTCCAAAAAGTCAATGAGGAGAAGAATGACTTAAAAAACCAAAATTGACCAATTGGTAAAGGAGGTCGAAAATCTCACTGAATAAAACCATTTCTTAAAAGTTAAAATAGACCAAATAGAAGCTAATGACTATGAGAAATTGAGAAACAAAACAAAACCAAAAAGTGAAAACATAGAAGACAATGTAAAATATCCCCCTGTAAAACAAACAAAATGACCTGGAAAATAAATCCAGAAGAGAGAATTTCAAAAATATTGGACTACTTGAAACCCATAATCAAAAGGGGTGCCTCTGGACAGTATCATTCAGGAAATCATCAAGGAAAACTGCTCTGATTTCCTGGCAGCACATTGCAAAAAGTCACTGAACAATCCAACGATCACCTCAAGAAAGAGATCCCAAAATAAAAACTCCACAGAATATTATAGCCAAATTTCAGTGCTTTTAGATCAAGAAAAAAAAAAACAACACTGCAATTGACCAGATAGAAGCAATTGAACTCTCAGGGAGCCACAATCTGGATTGCACAGAACTTACTATCTGCAACATTAAAAAATCAGTGGTCATGGAACTTGACATTCCAGAAGGTAAAGGAGGTATGAGTACAAACAAGAATTAATTACCAGGCAAAATTAAGTGTCATATTGGGGTGGGGGGTCATTCAATGAAATAGAAGGATTTCAAGCTTTCCTAAGAACAAGACCAGAACTGAACAAAGAAACAAAATTATCTCCAGTATCAAGACCCAAGAGAAACCTAAAAAGAGAAAAAAAGAAAAGAAGACAGAAGGGATTCAGTGGAGCTGAACTGTTTACATCCCTTCATGGGAAGATAATACCTGTAATTCTTAAAAATGTTACCACTAGTACAGGTAGAAGGAATACACATAAACATAGGATATTGGTATAAGGTGAATTGGAGAGAATGTCTTAAAAAATTAAGGAAATGAAGAGTATATACACTGGGTATAGATGAAGGGGAGAGGTAGAATAGGGTAAATTACTGTAGCAACAATCACACTGGCATACTCAGGATGGTTTCTGGCACAAATCCTTAGATCTGATTTAAGAGGAAAGATAGCTATTTAAGGGGTCAACAATCTTTTTAAATTTCATTCACAAGTTCAGGGTGAAGGTTAGCACCTCAAATTTCAGAGAAAATATAAAAAGAAAATACAGAGAAAATAAAGCAGAGAAATAAAGACTAACAGACAGGGCTTCTAATTGACTGAGAAATCTGCACAGATCAACAGATAGATTCAACTGTCTGATCAAGGCAATGCATACATAATTACCAGAGAGAAAAGCACTAACATCTGGGTTTTCCAAAGCTGGGGGATTCCTTAATGGCTACCCAGAGTCTCATCTGGTCAAATAACAAGAACACTCTTCCAATGAGTGAGCCCAAAAGCAAAAGGCCCATCTCAGAGTATATGTACCCTTGTTAGAGCCAGAGGGCATCACAACCCTTGTGACTCAATGTCTAATTAAAAATTAACAAAAGGGAGGCAGAGCCAAGATAGCAGAGCAAAAGCAGGAGCTTGCTTGAACTCCTGCCCCAATCTCCTCAGATACCTATAAAAAAATGACTCCAAACAACTTTTAGAGCTATAGAATCCACAAAGTGACAGAATGAACCAAATCTCCCACTGAAGGCAGCCCTGCAGACTGACAGGAAGGGTCTATCACACAAGACTGGGAGCCAGGCACAGTCCCATGTGAGCCACTTTGGCCCAGATGTAGGGTAGCCCTGACCAGTGGCCCAGACAAGCCAAACCAGACTTCAAGAGAGTGAATCGCTGGTAGCTGTGGAAGTTTCCAGACTTCTCAACCCATAAATGCCAAGGACAAAGTAAAAGGTCAATAGTGAACTCTGTTGGAATTGGTGAGAGAAGAGAACAGTCTGGCACCTATCCCCAGGGCAAGAGGTGGTGGTGTGGTGCAGCAGCTAGAACTGCTGCCCTTTGTCTGCCTCCAGAGTTCCTGGCTTGCAGATTGTAGGGGGACCAAGCAACCGTTCAGAGGGTAATCATTCTTGCTTTGACTTAGTAGGATCTGGCTTGCAGTCTTGGCTGGTGGTCCTGGGGTGTGGAACACCAGTGTGCCAGAACTTTTGGTGGCTGTGGAGAGGTTACCCTGCTCATAGATCTGCCAGCAGCTCTGACCTGGCTGCAAAAACCCCAGCCATTTGGGACACAGCTCACTCCGCACTGGAAGCAGAGTTCTACCATGGCAAACAACCAAAAGTCTAGCAATTGCCTGGTAAGATAAGCAAACAGAGGAAGCACAATCAGACCATAGAATTCTTTTGGGGGGACAAAGAGGATCAAATCATGGAATCAGAAGAAGACAACAAAGTCAAAAGTCCTGCATCAAAAGCTTCCAAGGAAAATATGAACTGATCACAGGCCATGCAGGAATTCAAGAAGGATTTTGAAAATCAAGTAAGAGAAGTGGAAGAAAAATTGGGAAGAGAAGTGAGAGTGATGAAAAAAAGTCATGAAAAATGAGTAAATAGCCTGCCTGTAGAAAATAACACTTTAAAAATAGACTAACTCAAATCAAAACAGGTCCAAAAAGCCAAAGTGGATAAGAATGCATTGTGACTTTGTTGACTTTTGTAACTTAATGACAAATCAAGATGATATAAAATAAATCCAAGGTAATGAAAAAATTGAAGGAGATATGAAATATCTCATAGGAAAAACCACGGACCTGGAAAATATATCCAGGAGAGAGAATTTAAAAATTATTGGACTACCTGAAAGCCATGATCAAATAAAGAGCCTAGACATCATCTTTAAAGGAATCATCAAGGAAAATTGCCCTGATATTCCAGAACCAGAGGGCAAAATAGAGGTTGAAAGAGTCCACTGACCACCTCTTGAAAAAGATACTAAAAAGAAAACTCCTAGGAATATTATAAGCAAATTCCTGAGTTCCCAGGTCAAAGAGAAAATATTACAATCAGCCAGGAAGAAACAATTTGAGTACTATGGAAACACAATCAGGATAACACAAGATCTAGCAGTACACTAAGGGACTGAAGGGCTTGGAATATGATATTCCAGAGGTCAAAGGCGCTAGGACCAAAACCAAAACTCACCTTCCCAGAAAAACTTACTACAAAGCTTCAGGGAAAATATGGTTATCCAACGAAATAGAGGACTTTGAAACATTCTTGATAAAAAAGACCAAATCTGAACACAAAATTTGACTTTCAAATACAAGAAGCAAGAGAAGCATTAGAAGGTAAAGAGGGAAAAGAAATCATAAAGAACTTATTAACGTTGAACTATTTACATTCCTACATGGAAAAAATGATCACTATAACTCATGAGACCTTTCTCAGTATGAGGATAGGTGAAGGGAATATATATATATATATATATATATATATATATATATGTATATATGTATGTATGTATATGAAAGTATACATGTGTATAAATATATATGTGACTGTGTATATATGTGTACAGGTATACATAGGGGGCACAGGATGAGTTGAATATGAAGGGATGATATCTAAAAAAATAAAATTAAGAGATGAGAGAGCAATATATTGGAACCAGGTGAAAGGGAGAGATAGAATAGGGTCAATTATTTCACATAAAAGATGCAAGAGAAAATGGTTACAATGGAGAGGAAGAGCAGGAAGGAGAAAGGGAATGGGTCAACCTTATGCTCACTGAATTTGGCTTAAGGAGGGAATAACATACACACTCAATTGGGTATCTTACCCTATAGGAAAGTAGGGAGGAAGGAGATAAGAGGGGGGATGATAGAAGGGAGGACACATTGGGGAAGAGGTTAGTTAAAAGAAAGCACTTTTGAAAAAGGACAGGGTCAAAGGAGAAAATAGAATAAATGGGGGATGGGATAGGATGGAGGGACATATAGTTAGTCTTTCATAATATAACCACTATGGCAATGCTTTGCATAACAACACATGTACCTCCTATTTTGATATCACTGTCTTCCCAGTGGTGGTGGGTGAGGAGAGAAAGAGAGAAATAACCTATAAATCAAAGTTTTAAAAACAAATGTTTAAAAAAAATACTTTTCACATGCAACCGTGAAATAAGATATACAGGAATTGGGGTATATAAATCCATCTGGTACTACTAGAAATTTGGGGGAGGGGGTAGGATATAAGAGAAAACAGATTAGGGGAATGTGTACTCAGTAGCTTCTCTATCTTGGGGTGGGGTAGGGGAAAGATGGAGAAAAATTTGTAACTCAAAATCTTGTGGAAATGAATATTGGAAACTAAAAATAAATAAATAAATATATAAATATAAATATATATATTATAAAAGAACAATAAGGAAATGTAAGCCAGGATTGGTTAAAAAGGTAGCCCAACATTGGACAGCTTGCAAAGCTAAGATTGGAAAAAAAGTTCATCAAATTCAAGAGGAAGCATTGTAATTTTGGACTTGGCGTTGGAAATTCTGTATTCAATTTTTTTCTTCATATACTTACTAAATTGCATGACTGTGGACTTAATCTTTATTAACTTGATTTTCCTTATCTGCAAAATTGAGAATGTACAATTCATTGTTCTCCATTCCCATGATCAAATGAGATAATGTCTTGAAAGTGCCATAGCTTTTTTTTTAGATTAACAAATAGTGTGAAAGCCTACCTATAAGCAAGCCTCCTCTAATCAGGTTTCCTTAATGGCTTCACATTAGGCCTATTAATGGACAAGGAAGATCTTCTAATCCCATTAACATTACAATTATTGCACATGAAAAGGAAAGAAAGACCTATTACAGCAGAGGGAAAAATAGGAGACTGGGTGAAGGGCATCACTAGAAAACTACTCTCATCAATATTGGCTCAAAGAGGGAATAATATACAAAATCAGTTGAATATAGAAATCTATCCTTTCTAACCAGGGAAGGTTAAAGGGTAAAAGGATAGAGAAGCCAAACAGGAGGAAAATACAGGATGGAGGGAAATACACAGCAATCATAACTCTGATTGTGCAAGAAATTTCCTATAAAATGGAATTGGAGAGTAGAATGGATCAAAAACAAGAATCCTGCAATATATTGTTTACAAGAAACAAACTTGAAGCAGAGCGAGACACACAGAGTAAAGGGATGGAGCAGAATCTATCATGCTTTAACTGCATTAAAACAAACAAACAAACAAAACAACAACAACAACCAACCAACCAAACAAACAAACCAAAAACCCAGTGGTTGCAATCCTGACCTCAGACAAAGGAAAAGCAAAAATAAACCTAATTAACAGATAAGGAAGGAAACTACTACTTGCTAAAAAGTACCATAAGAAACAAAGCAATG
>NW_027186439.1:8982-12667 GCF_028583685.1 Petaurus breviceps papuanus | reverse complement strand
CTCCCACTAGAACAAGGTAGGGACAAACCACAGAATCACAGAAACTGAGAGTCCCAGAAGAGACCCCAGAGCCATATAGTGCAATCCATATACAAAAGAATCCCCTTATAACATGCCCAACAAGTAGCTGTTAAACCTCAACCACCCCATCCTGTGGGATTCCATTCCACTTGGGGCAGCTCTCATCCTGAGGAAGTTTGGCCTGGTTCCAAGCTTAAATTGGGCTCTTTGCACCTTCTGCTTGCTCCTGGATCTGCCTCCTGGGGCCACCCAGAACAAACCCTCTCCACTGGGACAGCCCTTTAAACACTGGAACATCTGTCCTGTTCCCCACCCCCACTCCTGATCTCGGCTACTGACTGACTACACCCAGCTCCTTCAAATGATCTTTGTGGCATAGAGAGCCCTTGGTCATTCTGCTCCTCCTCTGGCCACTCTCCAGATGGTCAATGTCCATCTTAATTGTGGTGCCCAGGACTGAGCCCATCAATGCTGAGGAAGCATGACAAAAGCAAAGAAGGGAGGGACTATTGCCTCCATCTTCCATCCCTCCTTAAGGCAGCCATGCCACTCTCCTGATTCCTAGCAACCTTGCAGTCCTCTGAACCGCCCCCCCATCCTTTTCAGAATAGCTTCTATGTATCCAGGCCTCTCCTAGTTTGCATTTGTGAAGTGGATAATTTGTATCCCCGTATAAGACTTTGTATTTATACCTCTTGACCTGTTTCTTATTACATCAGGTCAATGTTATAACCTGCCTGGCCTCTGGTATTCTAACTCTATGGGATAGCCATCCTTCCTTGCTTCAAGTCATTTGCAAAACTGGTGGCCTTATCCAAGTCAATGATTAAAAAAATACTGAATAAACAAGCAAAGTTATATCCCTGGGGCACTCCACTGGAGACCTCCTTCCACGGCAAGGACGCATCATTAACAACCACTCTGGATTCCGTTATTCGGCCAATTCCAGACTCCCCTGCCAGCCCAGGCTGGATTATCCTCTAGGCTACATTCCTCCATTCCCTACAATATGATGAGATTTTTTTTTATTAGCATTAGGAAAATTGAGGTCTTCCTCTCATTCACTCCTTTAGTTCACAAAGAGCCCCTATTTTCTCCATCCTCACCCTCTTTAACTAGTGGCTTCTCATCTCACGGTTCCACCACATCTGCTCTCTTCAAAGTTGCCAGTGGCCTCTTAGTTGCCAAATCCAATGGCCTTTTCTCACTTCTCATTTTCCTCATCCTCTCTGCTGCCTTTGGCACCATTGGCCACCTCCTCCATTCTCTCTTCTCCCTAGGATTTCAGGACACCCTCTCACTTGGTTCGCCTCCTACTTCTCTGACCGCTCCTTCTCTGTCTCCATGGCTGGATCCCCAGCCAGATCACACCTCTAACTCTAGGTGTCCCACAGGGTCCTTCTTCTCTTTCTCTAGTCTGCCTCTCTTAGTGATGTGATCAGGTGCCATCGGTTCTATTGTTATCTTCATGCCAATGATTCCCTGATCTAAATATCCAGCTCTAGTCTCTCTCTTTACCTCCAGTACCACATCATCAACTACCTTCCCAATATCTCCACCTGGGTGTCTCATAGATATCTCAAAGTTAGCATATCCAAAACTGAACTCAGCATCTTTCCCCCTAAGTCTCCCCACCCCCATTGCTGTAGTGGGCAACACCATTCTCCATTCCCTGGGATTCACAGTCTAGGAGTCATTCGGGACTTCTCCCATATGTTCCCAACCCCATCTAAGCTGTTGCTAAGTAGATTTCCCCTTTGCAACATCTCTCAAAATGGCCCCTCCTCTTTTCCAATGCTCCAACACTCTGGTGCAGACCCTTATCACTGTGCACCTAGACTGTTGTAATAGCCTACCGGGTAGTCTCCCTACATCAAGTCTCCGCCTGGTGCCCCAGCCCATCCTCCACTTAGATGCCAACATAAATTTCCTAAGGTGCTGGTGTGAACATGTTATCCCATGCATCCCCCTCCCCCTTTAAACTCCAGGGGTATCCCTATTCTAGGATCAAAATAAAAACTCTTGTCATTCAAGGCCCTTCATAGCCTAGCCCCCTCCTACCATTCCAGGCTTCTTGCATCCCCCCGCCCCCAACATCTTTTTCCATCTACCGTGTTTCCCCGATAATAAGACCTATCCCAAAAATAAGCCCTCCCCTTACTGTGTAAGGTTCCTCTAAAATAAGCCCTCCCCCGAAAATAAGCCCTATTGAGATTGCTACTGTAGTGAAGGTGCTTCCCTGCGCTACACGCTACATTACGGTACCCTCTGTATGCACTGTTCCCCCCCCCCGGGTGAAACGCACGCCGCGCTCCGAGCTGCATCCAATCAGAGCTGCAGCAGTGAGCGCGTCATCCTGTTCTTCCCCAGTGATTTGCTTGCTGGCGCCATTGAAAGCAGTGCCTCGGAGGAGAGCTGAGGCAGGACAACATAAGCCCTCCCCTGAAAATAAGCCCTCTGATGTTTTGCTTTCCAAAAAAAATAATAAGACAGTGTCTTATTATCGGGGAAACACAGTAGTAACACTGGCCTCCTCATTGTTCCACAAACCAAACGCTTCCCCTTTGTCAGCCCTTGGCCTTCCCTCTGGCTGCCTCCCATGCCTGGAATGCTCTCCTTCCTCACATGCCCCTCCTGGCTTCCAAGTCCCAGCTAAATTCCCATCTTGTACAAGAAGCCTTTGCCTCATCCCCATGATCTCCTTTCCTTCCCCAATTGATCACCCCCAGGTTATTCTTTCTATAGCTTGTTTGTCCACTTTAGATTGGGAGCTCCCTGAGGGCAAGGGCTATCTTTGACCTTTCTTTGTGTCTCCACTGTTTAGCAGGGGGGCTGGCTCACAGTAGGTGTTTCATAACTGTTGACTGATTGACAATAGGGGTGGTTATACTGGGATAACATTCTCCATGAGGCTAGGCTGGCTCTTTGTAATCCCATCTCCCTTTCTTACCCCCCCATAGCTTTACTGAGCCTTCCAGGATTTCTTCCAGGAATTGAAGCCAAGCTCACTGCTTATGGTGTGCAGACTGTCCACTCTCCTTTTTAGCCAATCAGGCCATTTTCCCTCCTCCTTTCCTCAGGATGCCACCCCCACTTGCCATGATCTTTCTCATGTGTCACTCACAGACTCCCGGTTCAGTGCAGGTGAGGGTCCCATCCTCAGCCACCAGCTGAGAGTTGTACTTCTGGGTGGGCAGCACCTCAATCATCTCCTTTGCTCTCTGGCGCTCACCCATCTTTGTCTTTAAGTAAATGCCAACGCCGATGTCCGACCCATCAAACATGAACTGCCACCTGCGGAAGGAGAGAGGTTGGTTCCTCTTGCCGTGTGCTCTGTCCTTGCTAGGATTCTGTGGCCCAGGCTCCTGCTAACATATACCCACAGCCCCCTTCTGGGGAAAGGGAGGCCAGACAGACCCCTACCTCAAGATGCAGCCTGGGAAGAGGATCTCATTCTCCACCTGGTGGGAGGAGCCCCGATTGACAGACACTGTATGCTCATACTGCATTTTCATCTGGTTCTGGAGGTAGTATTTCTTGGGGACCACACCCCCATATTTAATCTGCCAGAAGAGGACATGATGACCTTTGGCCTGGTGGACCTGCCCTCAGCTCCTGCTCCATCCTGGCCCCTGGGGCTCCTTACCTTGGTTAGGCATTTGGG
>NW_027186439.1:0-8972 GCF_028583685.1 Petaurus breviceps papuanus | reverse complement strand
ACTCACCTCCCAGAACCACAATCTTTTTGTTGGTCTCCTCTGAAATGAAGGCTTTGACCAAGTTGTAGGCTACAGGGAAGAGTTTAGGAGCTGAAAGAGACAGAGCTACCTTGAGATTAGGGCCACAAAGAGGAGATGATTCTGCATACGGTCAGGGCAGCCCTGGACCAGCACAAAATCAGCCAGCAACAGCTCTGGGGTAGAAGTGACTCATTTCACCCAACATTGCCCTTAGGAACTCAACCACCCTGGTCCTGGTGTCTTGAGGTCCCTTGAAGGGGGTGAGTCTAAAATAAAATCCTTTAGGGGTTTTGATGCCTAACTCGAATGGGGGAAAAAATTTCCATCATTTTCTGAGCCCTGGAAAAGTCCAGCAGGTGCCCCCTTGCACTGACCCCAGGCCCCTCTTTCCCTCTCACCCATTCCATCCCATCCCTTGCCATTGCTGACTTACCTTTCACTGTAATAAGATACTTGACAGTCTCGGGGAAATTGTTCTCAAGCACAGAGAAAAACTGCAAAGCCAAGAGAAGCCTACTAATGGCCTTCCTCATGTCAGCCAGTGTCCACCTCCCTGACACCTCTGGGAGACAGTCCCTGGAAGCCTCAGAAGGACTCCCCTCTCCAGGGCTCTTCAGAGATCCCACTGAGGACTCACTGCTCTCAGTCCCTGGCCTGTCGCTGCCTGGACATCACTGCCCAGACTACTGAGGCCCCAACCTCCAGGGCTGAGAAGGGGGCTGTAACATCACAGGAATTAGAGCTGGAAAGGCCCTTAAAGGTCAAGACCCTATTTTTATAGATGCCACAACAGAGACCCAGAAAGGGGGAAGAGCTTGGCCAAACTCATTCAGAATCAGACACGTGTTGGGTAGTGAGTTTCCCAGAAGGCATCTGGGACCTCAAGGCCCTTTAACACAACCTGTACCCAAACAAAAGCCCCCTTATAACATCCCTGATGAGTAACCATCTGGCCTCTGCTGGATGGGGAGCTCACTACCTGCCAGGGCATCCTTCTTCACCTTTGGACAGCTCTCATTGTTAATGAGTTTTCTTTTTATGTCAAGCCCAAATTATGTTTTGGTTTTTGGTGATTTCTAATACTGCATAGCCAAGGTGAATCTAGAACATTTGATTTCAGATAGCATTCCAGCAGTCTTTCTTCCACACCTTGTGAGAGACCATTAGATCCCAAAAGAAGGACCCTTAGAGACTGTGAGATTACAGGATTCAGAACTGGAAGGGACCATGCCCCTCATTTAACAGATCAGTAAATGAGGCCCAGAGAGGGTAGGTAGGTGATTTGCTCAAGGTCACACAGTTCTGGGCCTTGAACCTAGGTCCTCTAACTCCCAAATCTGTTGTTCCTTCTGCTGAATCAGAGTGCCTCTACCCCAACCCAGTAGATCCCTTCCCCATAAAACTTCAGCCTGATTTTCTGGGATGTAGAATTTTGGAGCCAAAGGCCTCAATTTGCTGTGGGCTCAGAGTCCTGGTCCCCAGCTTCACCCTGGGCTGCTGCTGTAGGAGCCTGGCTGCCCCTCAGTCAGGCTGAGCCAACACCAAGCCTCTCCCTCCCCTAAGTGCCCATTCCCTCCTCACCTCCTGGTAGACTTCTGTAGCTGGCTTCCAGAAGTGCTTCAGGCCCAGATACTCCAGGTCAAATATTATAATGAAAGTTTCTATCTTCTTTCCCAGCTGTGAGAACAAAAAGACAGGCCAGTGAATCTCCCAGGGGCAGCTGACTGGCTGTTTATCACCCAACCAGGGCTGCCTACATTCATGAGACTCAGAGCTGGGGGGCCTGTGGAGGCCACCCAGGAAGGAGGTCATCCAGCCACTGGCTTAGCCTGGGAAAGGACCATGGAGCCGATTTGGTTTCCCTCCCTTATTTGTGGATCAGGAATGTGGCTGGGCCTCCTGAGAATCATGTGACTCCAAATCACTTCACTCTCTGGGCCTCCTGAGTAAAAGGAGGCAGTTGGACTCAGTGGCCTCCAAGGTGCTTTCAGATCTCAGCTAATGCTACTACAAGTGACCTGCCTGATGGGGTGAATAAAGTGGGTTGGGGGTCATGGCTGAGGGGGTGAAGCTTTTATTCAGCCTTTTCAATCATGTCCAATGCTTCATGACCACACTTTGGGGATTTCTTGGTAGAGATACTGGAGCGGTTGACCATTTCCTTCTACAATCCATTTTACAGTTTAAGAAACTGAGGTCAACAGGGTGAAGTGACTTGCCCAGGGCCACACAGTTGGGAAGTGTCTGAGGCCAGATTTGAACTCATGAAACCGAGTCTTCCTGATTCCAAGCCCAGTACTCTAGCCCCTGTACCACGGGGCTGCCCTGGGCTAAAGCTAGCCCATGGAAAATGGGGGCTGGAGTGAGAGGATGAGGGATTGTGCATTTTTAAAAATCATTTTGGGTAAATACCAAATCGTGTCTTCTAAACTTTACTGAACCTGGTGGCCAGCACCACCTCTACTGGGCCAAGGGAATTGGAGCCAGAGAACAGGCTAACTGTGGGGAGCCCGACTGCCATCTGGTGACCAACCTGTACATTACACTCCCCCAGGGGGCTAAGGAATAGCTGCTGTCTCTGGAATAGCAGAGAAGGGAAGGGACTGAGATGGTCTCACTTGTCACTGAGGGCACCCTTTAGCACTGAAGCCAATTCTAACGGCCCTGCCCCAATTAGGAAAAAATCTTTATGAGGCAATGACTGTGCATGAGCCAGTGCTAGGAGCTGCAGGGAATACAAGACACAGATCCCACTCTCCTGGGGATTAGACTGTCACTGCTCTGCTCAATTACCCTCTGGGGCTCCTTCTGTCTCTTGGACTAAGCCTGGCATTCAAGGTCTTCCAGAATCTGGCTCAAACCTTTCCAGCCTTAACTGATCCTATTCTGTTCCAAACACACTGGATCACTGTACTTACATCCTCTGTCCCAAATATGCCCTCACCCACTGCTGGGACTTTGCTCACGCCACTCCCACACCTATAACTGTTTTCCTCTCCCAGGTTCTATCTACTAAAATCTCACCCTTCCTTCCAGGCTGGGATCAGGTCCCAAGTCCTCTGTGGAAGGAAGTCCTGTGTTCCCAAATGCCACAGAGCTGTTGAGAACTCTCCTTGGGTTATACTCACAATCTAGCTGCCAGCCTCATCACTCGACAGGAACCTCTCTCTCAAGGCACCTGTGGTCTCTCAACTCCCAAGGTCACTGGGTCTCTCCCACAGTGCTCAACACTGCTTACAACCCTCTCCTCCTCCTGGGATCCTCCTAGATGCTCCCACCTGTCTGATGGCTCCTTCTCATTCATGTCCCACCCCTGGGGTTTGAAGGACCCCAGGGCTGGCTGGGCTTCAGGTCCCCTGCTCTGTCTGCTCTCTCTCTAGTGACCTCATCATCTCCCGTGGGCTCAGCTGCCATCTCTGTCTGTCAGAATGTAAGCTCTTTAGGACAGGGATGTTACCATTCAGGATCAGGATGACCAGAGATGGGGGCAGAGCCGGCACAGGAGATACATGTAACAAACGTTTCCAGCCTGCCTGCCTCCCAGCCTTGTCCGCTCAGGGTCACCCAGCTACAAAGAGGGTTGGAATGATCACATCCATTCTGTGCCTTCTTCGACTTAATCTGTGGATAACGCATTAAGGATCCTGTCCTGTGGCTGCCTGAGTCGTGCTTAGTCACTCATTTTGTCCTGTAACTGCCCACTCTCTTACTTCAGAACTTGGTTAACTTTACAGGTCCAGGTCCCCAGCTCATCTCGGTTCCATGGGTTTGTCAAGGAAACTGGTGACCCTTGAAGGATGCAGGTGAGCCAGTATCTTTACACACCAAGCCGTCCTTCCTAGGTGTCTGTCCGGTTTGCTCTCTGTCCTTGCAGAGGAAGCCGGACTCAAACAAGGAAAGTTTCTTACTCTCAGGAGGGAAGAAAAAGCTTCCACTTCTGCTCCTTTCCAATTTCCATCCAGGCACATTTTCTCCCATCTCTGAGGCTAGCCTTCCTATTTTCAGTATCCCCCAAACTATAAAAACTGCCTCTAACTCCATAATTGTGTGGTTGCTTTGCTCGGAAGCTCAGGCTCTGTTTGTTGATAAATTCACACTTCCCTAATAAATTGACTGTACTTGGAACTTGGTGCCCCGGTCTACCTTCATTTTTTAAAGTGTGACAATATGAACCCAGATCTGCTGCTTTCAAACCCAGGGTTCTTTCCAGATGATGTCTTTCCTACCAGACCAGGGTCACAGAAGGAGAAAAATGCACTCAAAGACATGTCCCTTTGAACTGTAACCTTTGAATCATCTCAGAGCTGCTGTCTGACTCAACAGGGGCAAGCTGAGGGGCTATTGCCCAGGATCAATGGGCTGAGGCACCCACCCTCCCCAGCCCTATCTCAGCCTTTCCCAGAGCCTCCCCCTCTCCCTCTCTCACCTTCTCACTCTGTAGTTCACATTCCCGAAGGAGGGATGCCAAGATCTGGATGCGTTTCTTGACCATTTCTGCTTTACTGCTGGACAGAAGCAGCCCTTTGGGATCCAGGCAGCCAGTGGTATCTAACCACACAGGGCATCCCTCTTGGTCATAACCAGTCAAGCCTCCCGTGTCATATAACTGGAGGACCTAGACACAGAGGAAACAGCCTCAATAGCCCTCAGAGACTCTGAGCTCAAGAAGGCTCATGGTACAGCCCAGGCAGCCAGAACCCAGAGGAGAGTCAGGCAGGGCTGGGTTCTGGGGCTCTGGGGCTCTGGGCAGGGGCTGAATCCAAGCTCACCTCAGGAGGCTGCCAGTTCAAGATGTTGTCCAGGTCCACTTCCTTCCGGAATACCATGTGCTACCAAGAGAAATGAGATGGTACCAAGCCAGGACTTCCTCCAGCTTGGCAGCCCCAGGGTCAGACACAAAGGGCAGAGCTCAGAGGGACAGAAAGTCAGAACTGGGAGGACCTTGAAACAGGGGATGTCAGAGCTGGGAGAAATCTCCAAAAAGGACTCTAGAACATGGGATGTCAGAGCTAGGAAGGATCTTGGGAAAGGCCTATAGAGCATACGATGGGAATTCTAAAGGACGTAGGATGAAAAATGTTCTCTCACCGCTAGAAAGAGAATGGATAAAGCTGAATGAAATTGAAGGAGACTTTTTAAAACTTTCTTTATTTGTGTTAGATTTTTTAGTTTTTAGTTTTTTTCAACATGGCTAATATGGACATATGTTTTGTACAATTTCACATGCATAATCGCTTTTTAATGGGTGAAAGAGAGAATGGAGGAAGAGAATTTGGAACTCACAATTTAAAAAATGAATGTTAAAAATAAATAATGAATTTTTTTCCTTGCAGAGAATGCAGGATGTCAGAGTGGAGAAAAACCTTTGAACCCGAGAACACCAGAGCTAGCAGGCATTTAATCCAGTTCCTTCCCAGTACAGTTGGGGAAACCAAGGCCCGTGGAGGGGAAGTGAGTTTCCCAAGGTCACAACGGTGGAGCAATGATTCCCACCCGGGTCCTTTGGTACCAGACCCAGTGCTCTTTCCAATACATGTGGATCATCTAGTCCAGCCACCTCATGTTATAGATGTGGCAACCAAGACCCTGAGATGTGAGGCCAAGGTCAAAACTGGGCAGGGGGCAGCTTTGAGCTGGGATCTCTAGACTCCCATTGCAGGGCTCCTTCCAAGCCCTTTGCCTCCCGCCTCTTGGTGTGTCAGGTCTCACACCCATACCTGGGCCCAGGTTACTAAGAACCATCCTGGGCATCCCCTAACTGTTACTGGGGTTTCTTCACCTCCTGATAGGAAGGCTGAGAGGAGGAGGAAAGAATCCAGAGTCTTTGGAAGACCATTAGTGGGACAAGAATTTTGGCTGAGGTTAGAAGAGGAGATGGAGGAAAGGGAGAAACTCAGGAAGAGGTGAGAAGGCCCAGGATCTGCTGCCTTGGCCTAGGGTCCAAGGCAGTAAAGGGCTGGGGGCTTACCTTCCGGAGCATGGCCTCAGATTTCTGTAGGTCAAAACTTCGAGCTGCAAAAGAGCCAGGATCAGGCTGGAGCCTGGGCAGGCCACCTCTGGGCAGGGCCCTTCTCCTCCCCTGCCCAGGGAGACCCAGGCCCAGGCCAGGACCACTTTCTCCACCAACACCTCAGCACATAGGAAGCCTGAAGTGAACGAAGGCCTTCAGGGAATGCTGGGAGCCCTGAATCATGGGACACCGGGGTACAGGTGAGTGCCCAGATTTATACAGGGGTTATAGTGAGGCTAAAGCAAGTCTGCTGAGTTTTCCAAAGGCCTGACGGCCAAAGTTCTCCAAAGGAGATGACTCTGGGGGGAGGGAGGGCAGAAGGGACTGTTCTTTCTTCTCCAGTCTCTATTCCCCATCATTTTGCCACCAGACTGACGCCATGCCTTGGAACAATAGTTCTCAAACTCCTTGATCTCAGGAGCCCTTTAAACTCTTAACAATTATTGGGGCCTCCCAAAGAGTTTTCCTTTATGTGATTTATATCAATATTTACCATATTAGAACTTTTAAACTTCTTAATATTTTTGGGAAAATAGTTTTGATCTTGGACACCCTGAAAGGGCTTCCTGGATCCTAGGCTTGCTCTGGAGGTTTGAACCCTTTCATCCCTGGAAGTTTATCCTGGGCCTCACTGTCCTGATTGGTCAGAGCCTCACTGTTTCAGGCAGGTCCCAGCCATTCTTCACTGCCCTCCCATCCCTCTGGCTCTCTTCTCACTAAGTCAGCCACCTTGCTATGATGTATATGACATACCCTCCTTCTTTCCTTGCTCCTTCCCACCTCTTCCCAGTTTTAGAACCACGATCAAATCAACTCTGTCACTGTCCCTGGATAGGGCAAGTCAGTTTTCTCCCCTATAGTCCTGTTCACCATCCTTGTAACTTTCCAGACCAAAGTGCCCCTCCCAAGTCATCACTTCCCTATGCTTACTGTCTGTTTCTTCCATTACAATTTTAACTCCCTGGAGCTTAGTGCAGTTCTTGGTACCTAGCAGAAGCCTAATAATTGCCTTTTCATCCACTCCTTCGTTCTCTGGCTTCTCTCTTGCAAACTACCTGTCTCCAATAGCCATGTCTACATGAGTACATTCTTACCTTGAACATACTCATTGCTGAGCTGATTAGTGACAATCTTTCTGTGTGATGTTTCTGAGGTGATGCTTCTGTTACCCAGACCTGTCTGGGACCTCTCTCTCCAATACAGTCCAACAAACATTTATAAGGCCCTGCTACATGCCAGCCTAATAATGGCTAGCCCAGATGAAAGTATCATCCTTCCAAATACTGAGGAACCAACAGTTCTGATTTTCACCAACTACAAGAACTAACTGTGAGAGTGAAATTAGGAGTGCCTTGGGGGCACACTCAGAGCTGGTGAGAAAGGCAGGAAAGGCCAGGCAGGCAAAGCCTGAGCTGTATCCTCTATTCAAAGACAACTGTTTCCCAAGACTTCAGAGGAAAAGAGTGAGGATCTTATGGGAAAACTCTCTGAGGAGGGCTAGGGAACGCTGAGGAATGCAATGGGAAGAAAGGAAGAGAATTTTGAGGAGGAGGGAGAAGGTGGCATTTGGGCCACAAGGACCAATGTAGTTGCAGAGGAAAGTCATTAGCGCACTGAGATTTCTATAAGGCTTGGAGGCCTGGGCAGGTAACAGAAGGCAAATACAAGAATGGAGGTGCTAGACTCTAAGAACAATGGCAGTAGTGCTAAAAAATCAGAATAATTGCTCAGCGACTAAGAGCACCGGCTGCAGTGTCAGGATGATCTGGGGATCAAATCTGGGCTCAGACACTTAGCACCACACCCAGAAATAACTGGCCGTGTAACCTTGAGCAAGTTACTTAACCCTGATTGCTTTAAAAAAAAATCAGAATTTGAGCCTGGTGAGAAATGCTAGAGACAAGGGAGATTTTTTTTAAAGCAATACTTGGGGGGGAGAGGTTCAAAAAAAGTGACTGATTGGCTGCTTGGGGTGGATGGGACAGGCATAACCAGCAACAGAAAGAACGATGCTTCTTGTGTCTGGTTTTCCTTCTCTTTTCTCTCCCTTGCCCTGGAAAGGACAGACCAGAGCGGTTGATAGAGAACTGAAGAAGCTGTCGGGCAGCGCCTGACCAGAAGTTAGCTCATTCAGCCACCATCCTCACGTCCTGAAAGCGTGGGCATCTGGCCTTGCTGGGCCACTGTCAGTGGTCTATCTCAATGAGCATTTTTGCTCCTCTGAGTCCAAGGGCAGCCAAAAAGTGCTGGCGCAATCTTGGGCATTCCAGGAACAAGGAGTCAACGCTCCCTCCATACTCCACCTAGTCAGGTGACATTGGAAGTATTGTGCCGCATTGTGGGTAGCACAGCTTGGGAAAGACATTGATAAGCTAGAGAGAGAGTGTCCACAGGAGAATGAGCAGGACAGGGAAGGACCTCGAGTCTGCCCAGGGAGGTTCATTTGCAGTAGCTGGGCACATTTACACTGGAAAAGAGAAGCCTTGCGGGGGGAGGGGACATGATCACTGTGCTAAGTACAGGAAAGGCTGTCTCCTGAGAAATTAGATTGGTTTTGTTTGGAGCCAGAGGACAGAAGCAGAAGCTGACAGTCAGCCAACAAACATTTCTTAAGTCCCTACTGTGTTCCAGGTACCACTCTGCTACAGGCCAAGGCTACAAAGCAAGGCAAAAGACAGTCCCTGCCCTCAGAGAGCTCCCAGTCTAACTGGGGAGGCAACAGGCAAACACCTCCATACAAACATGCTGCAGACAGCACTAGAGGGAAGGCTCTTTCTGCAGACGCTGGGCTTTTAGCAATGAGTGGGAGTGGCAAAGAGACCAACTGAAATCTGGTGCCAGGAAGACAACCCAGCAGAGTGGGGGAGGAGCCACCCACAGAGGGGGTGGCCCCCACCAGAGCTCTTCAGACAAAGGCTGGACCAGCCCTTTGCAGGTATGT
>NW_027186438.1:267019-268332 GCF_028583685.1 Petaurus breviceps papuanus | reverse complement strand
AGACATGGCCCGCACCAAGCCCCAGTGCGGCCCCCCAGAGTGAACCCGCTCCCCCCCCCCCCCTCACCCCCCCCCCACCGGCAGCACGCTCAGCCCCCACAGTGGGCCCCCGCGCCCCCACCCTCCCGCAGGACCCCGCTCCTCCGGATCCACCCCCGGCCTCGCTGGAGGCCCAGGCGCGGTGGCGGGGGTGTCTTCATACTGAAGCTGGGGGTTGGGAGATTGGGAGCCTCTGTGCCCGTGGAGGGGCTTCCAAGGTGGACCGGAGGCCCGGATCTAGGAGAGGAGGTAGGGAGCTCCCCGTCGGTAAGGGCGATGGGTCTGGAGGACTCTGGGGCGCTGTCCACAGAGACTGGCGCCCCTCTTCCCCGGGGACTATGGGGGGGATGCTGGGGGCGCACACAGGGGCGTGCCGCAGCTTCCCCCGGGCCGGGGTCTGCCCAGGAGCAGACACAGCTGGGGGAGGGTCCCAGCGCCCAGGCGCACTCGGGTCAGACTCCTCCCCTCGCCCTCGTGGGGGTGGGGTGGGGGGTGAGTGGGCGGGGCTAAGCGCCGAGCCGCCACTTCGTTTCCCAGAAGGCCTTGCGCGCTCAGGGCTCTGCAGCCTCAGAACTGACTTCCTGTTCTCTTCCTCCCTCCTCTTCCGGGCTGTTAGGCCTCTCCTCATCCCCTCCTCCCAGTCGGAGTGGAGGCCGCAGGCCAAAGGTCAGAGGTGGTGGTGGGGCTTTTGTCCCGGTTCCTGTGCCCATCGTCCCGGACTGAGGGGGAGACGGAGGCAACGGCACTGGCCATGGCCGCCGGGCAGGTGAGCGTGGAGGCCGGGTCGAACCAGGGTGTCGGCGAGCCTGGTGGGGCCGGGAAAGGGAGCCAGGCTGGCGCAGGGCAAAGGCGCCGAGGTGGGAGATGCAGAGTGTTGGTGGTGGGACGGGCAGGAGGCCGGTGGCCCTGGATGGAAGAGTCAGGGGTAGGCTATGAAGGGCTGTGAATGCCAAACAGCCCTTGGTGCTTGATGCTGGAGGTGATAGGGAGCCACTGGAGTTTATGGCATGGGGGGTGACATGGTTATGCCTTCGTTTTAGGAAACTCACTTTAGCGCTTGAATGGAGGATGGAGTGGAGTGGGGAGAAACGTGAGGCAGGCAGACTTCCCCCAGCAGCTATTGCAGTAGTTCGAGTGTGAGGTGATGAGGGCCAGGCAAAGGTAGGGGCCATGTCAGAAGAGAGAAAGGGCCATATTGGGGAGATGTTGCAGCGGTGACATCAACCAGAGGTGCTGCAGAGATGAAACGGACCAGAGATAGTGCAGAGGTGATA
>NW_027186438.1:258595-267009 GCF_028583685.1 Petaurus breviceps papuanus | reverse complement strand
GGTGAAATGGACCAAGGATGCTGCAGAGGTGAAATTGATCAGAGATGGTGCAGAAGTGAAATGGACCAGAGATGGTGCAGAGGTGATATTGACCAGAGATGGTGCAGAAGTGAAATGGACCAGAGATGCCCCAGGGGTGAAATGAACCAGAGATTCCCCAGGGGTGAAAGTGACCAGAGATGCTGCAGAGGTCAAATTGACCAGAGGTGCTGCCACAACCTGGATATTGGGTAAGAGATAATGAGGAGTCCAGGATGATTCCTACAAGTTGTGAACTTAGGGGTCTGGGAGAATGGTGGTGCCTCTGACAGTAAGAGGGAAAGAAGGAGATGGGAAGGGTTTGTTCTTCAGTTTCAGCTGTGTCCCACTCTTTTGACCCCATTTGGGGTTTTCTTGGTAAAGGCAAAGGTTTGTGCCATTTCCTTTTCTGGCTCATTTTACAGATGGGGAAACTGAGGCAAACAGGGTGAAGTGAGTTGCCCAGGGTCACCCACCTAGCAGATGTCTGAGGCCAGATTTGAATTTAGGTTCTCCTGACTCCAGACTTGGCTCTCTGTATACTCCACCACTCATCAGAGAGGGTTTAATTAGGGGGAAAGATAATTCACTCTCTTTTGGATATGATGAGTTTAAGGCATCTCCTGGCTGTCCAGTTGGAGATGTCTGAAAGGCTGTTAGAGATCTGAGATTGAAGGTCAGCAGAGAGGTTAGGGCTGGATAAATTGATTTGAGAATGAATGAATGAAGAAGAGACTGGAGTGCAGAGGCAGGCAGACTCTCCCACAGACTCTTGTCATGGCTCTGGCATCCAAGGAGAGAAGGGGCTTGCCCATCCATGTCATGTGTGCCTGCTGAGGAACTCTGACAGCCTCAGTGCAGGGCCAGGGGTCAGAGTAGGTCAGCCTTGGCCTTGCCCAGGGTCCCTGATTCCCCAGCAACAGGGCCCCATGGTGTCTCTGGTCATTTCTCTTATGTTTTAGACCAAACAGGGGCACTTAGTCCTTCTCATGTAGGACTGAACTGATCATCTGGAAGGACCCCTTCCCCGCTTTGGACTTTGGGCAACAGGTCAGTGCAGACACAGGCATTTGGTGTTTCAGGAACTGGTGACCTTCAGGGATGTGGCTGTGACCTTCAGCCATGAGGAGTGGGGGCATCTAGATCCCTCCCAGAAGGCTCTCTACCGCGAGGTGATGCTGGAGAATTACAGGAACATGGTCTACCTGGGTGAGGAAATGGGTCCCAAACACTCCCCCTTGGAGGGAGGGCAGGGTTCATGGGGACTGCCTTGTTTCCAGGTGTAAGGATTTTCTGGGCCCCTTTCTTGAACGTGGGTCCCCCCTCCTCCCATTCTCTTGGGTCCAAGACCATCCCTGGGCAGCTCGTTGGAGGCAGGACAGGAGTCAATGGGCCATTCCTGGGCCCTCCAAACCTGCCTCTCTGTGGCAGTGAGAGGGCTGGATTGGACCTGAGGTGGCTTGCCGTCCCCAGGACTCTGCCATTTCCTATCACCAGGACTCACCGTTTCCCAGCCCAGTGTGATGGAGCAGTTGGAGCGAGGAGAAGCCCCTTGGAGTCCCGAAGGAGAAGGTGTACCGGGCAGTTCTGTGGGTGAGTGTGAGAGAGTGCTCTGTGGGAGACGAGGGAGGCTGGTCATGCCTGTGGTGGACAAGGAGCTGTCCTGTCGCTCTCCTCTCCCTGCTTCTGTAGCTTGGCCAGGCTGGCAGCGCCCTCCCCTCTCTGAGCTGGAGGGAGTGATGCACTTCCCTCTTCCCCCAGTCTGCCTCTCCTCTTTCCAGACCTGTCCTTCCTTTTTCTCTCCTGTGTCCACTGACACCTCTTCCCTGACACTTTGGGGTCTGCCCCTTGTGTGTGCCCTGAGGAACCATCTCTTCCTTCTTAAGGATTGATGATTAAGTTGTTGGACAGGTGAGCATAGGTGTGTCAGAAAGATGGTCCCGACCCTGCCCTTCCCCAATTTGGACCCCCTTCATTTTGTCTTTCTCCACCATCTCTGCTACCTTCCTATGGGAAGGGCCTTTTTCTGTTCTGGGAGCAATGGGTGTGGTCCATGCTATGGAAGGAGCAGTAAGTGGGGAAGGCCTGAGTTCAAATCCTACCTTAGATATGTAGCAGCCAGGTGACCTGGCCAGGTCCCTTCACCTCTGCCTGCCCCCCAGGTGATTGTGAGACTCAGATACGATAATGAATGATATGCTTGGTATGGTGTCCAGCACACAGTAGGTACTGTGTGAATGTCAGTGGTTGTGGGGTGAGAAAAGACCGAGAGTGGGGGACAGGGAGAAAAGAGCCATCAATGAGCATTTATTAAGTGCCTGCTGAATGCCAGGCACTGCGCTAAGCCCCGAAGGAGACCACCAACAAGCTAGAAAGGGGCAGATGGGAGGGAGTCCTCAGGGAAGGTCAGCCCTGCACTGGGCAGAAGCCTGGGAGGGCCGCTGGCTGGTGACATTGGGGGCACGTTCAGTGCTTCCCTTTGGTGCACGATCGCTTCCTTCCTAAGATTGGCTTATCCTGCTGAGCTAAGCCCAGTGCTTGGTACAGAGTCAGGGATTAATTAGCAAGGAATTCACAGCTGATAAATTATACTAGTAATTAGTAAACCAATCATTATTGGCCTGAGCTAACTCTAAATCATTACTAGTTAATTAATTGGGCAGCCGGTGTCTCAGTGGAAAGAATGCTGGCCCCGGAGTCGGGAAGGCCTGAGCTCATGTCCAGCCTTAGACACTCCCTAGCTGTGTGGCCCTGTTTGCCTCAGTTTCCTCATCTGTAAAACGATCTGGAGAAAGAAATGGCAAACCACTCTAGTGTCTGCTAAGAAGATTCCAGATGGGATCATGAAAAGCTGGACACGAGTGAAGTGAATAAAGAACAAGTTCATTAATGCTTGTGGCCCTGCCGTCCTGAGCTGACTCCCCCATAAAATTATGAACCGTGGGTCCCAGCCCAGCTTATTAGTTTGTGTCATATGCCTAGGGAGGGAAAAGCATTATTTGGGCCAAAGAGAAGGCTGTGGGCCTGTGGGCCATTGTCTGCAGGGATGGGTTACCAGCAGGTTGGTCCCACTGGCCATGCAGCTAGGTTGTATTGAAGAGTTCGGACCTGCTTGTCTGTTGTCTGAGATGGGCTGGGCTTTTTCTCTGGTCACTCTCACACTTCTTCTGGCTCTTACCAGAATAAAGGAATCTTTAAGCAATTAACAAGCATTTATTAAGCTCCTGTTTTGTGCCAGGCACTGGGCTGGGTGCAGGGGATGAGACGAGGACCAGGGCTTCCATTTGGATGGAGGGAGGTGAGTGGGACGCGTAAAAACCTATGGGGTGTGGGTATAAAGTTAACATTACTAATTACACAAAGGAGATAAAAGCAGGTGAATGCAGCAGATGGGGCCTGCACCGCATGGTAGAGGGAGAGTCTGTGTGTGTGTGCATGTAAGACCAACAACCTGTTCAGCTGGTCATGGAGGGCAAAAGGACTGGTAATGACCAGTCTGGAAAGACAGGCTGGGGCAGGGTTGGCGAAGGATTTTGGAGTCAGAGGGAGCCTTTGGGGCTGAATTGGTCACATCTGACCTTAAAAGAAGTCCTTTGGCCACTGGGTAAAGAAGGGAGGGCCTGAGGTCGAGGTCAGAGTTAGGCATGGGAGCTGTGGAGGAGGGTCTGGGGCAGAGGGAGCACCTGGCGGGGTCTCTGAATAGTGATGGGGAAAGGGAGTGAGCTCTGCAGGAGGGTCGAGGAAATGGGGTGACTCATGGCAAGAACAAGCCCATGATAGAGATGAGAACACCACGGCAGGTGGACATGATAGTCACACAGCTGGGAGGCATCTGAGGCTCCTTTGAACACTCCTAGTGTGTGCCTGCCAAGCACTGTACAGTGATGATCTCATGGATCCTCACCACAGCCCTGGGAGGGAAGTGCTATTTTACAGCTGGAGAAACTGAGGCTGTCAGAGGGAAAATGACACAGCTAGTCACGAGGGGATGCCTCGGCTTTGTCCCCATGGGACTCTGAGGGGTCTGGTGTCTGGGTACGATGCCCCCTTGGTCCTGTTTGATATGGGGCTCAGATGGTGGAGCTAAATTCTTGTAGTCTCTGTAAGCGTCTGCCTTTTACAAGGAAGGCTCCAGTCTATCCTAAATATTAGCACATGAGTTGGGAAGATCTGTGACAGAAGGCCTAGTGTCCCTTCCCCATTAACCTGCCTCATAGAGCAAGCTGGGCCTGACTTTGCCTTTTCTGTGTCCCTGGCACGAAGCACCGTGCTTGGTCCACGTGGCAGGGCTCCATCTTTGTCAGTGCTTTTCACTGCTCGAGATCAGGAAGTTTGTTTTCTCTGTGACCATTGCACCCCTGGCACTGTCCAGCTGCTTATCCCTCCCCCATGACTTCCCTCTATTTCTGCACCAAACTGCATCCTGCCCTGGACCCTGGGGCTTCTTATTCTATTGCCTGGGGGCTCCAGGGATAGAAGAAGTCACTTGGACTTGCTTTCTTGCTGTATCTCTTCAGCATTATTTGTTTGGCTTTTGCTAGGGAGCCTTTGGGACTTTCCCTAGGAGTCCACTGGCCAAAAATCCTTCCAGGATGTTTGAACTGATTGCTGTCTCACTCTATAGACTTTTCCTGGACCCTTCACATGTGTTCTTAGCTTGGAATTAGGGTTATGATTAGGAAGGAGAGTAGCAGACATGTGTGTACCTCTCAGTACCTCAGGGAGTGAGAAGGATTAGCGAGATTGGGGGGGAGGGTCTCCATGGAAGGAACGTGGCTGTGAGTGCCATCCTGGGGCAGCAGGTCTGAGCATGGGAGCCATGTAGTATTGTGGTGGGCCAGGTTCTTAGATCTGCTGTACTAGAAAAGATGGCTCTTTAAGGGGTCAACAGCTTTTTTGTTTGTTTGTTTTGAGGGGGGAAGGCAAGGCAATTGGGGTTAAGTGACTTGCCCAAGGTCACCCATCTAGTTTTTTTGTGTTAAGTGTCTGAAGCCAGATTTGAACTCAGGTCCTCCTGACTCCAGGGCTGGTGCTCTATTCACTGCCCCACCTAGCCACCCCAACAATCCTTTTTAATTACATTCATTGATTCAGGGGAAAAATCAGCACCTTGAACTTCAGAGAAAATCCAAACAAAGAAAATGGAGAGAATACAAGCAGAGAAATAAAGGCCAACAGACAGAGCTTCTAACTGTCTGAGAAATTAGCACAGATGAGCAGACAGATCCAACTGTCTGACCGAGGCAGTACATACATAGTTACCAGAGAGAGAAGCGCTAACATCTGGGTTTTTCAAATGGGGGGGAGCGGGAAGGGGGGAGGACTCCTTAACGGCTACCCAGAGTCTCATCTGCTCGCATCACAAGAGCACTCTTCCAGTGAGTGAGTCCCAAAGCAAAATGCTAACCTCAGAGTATATATGCCCTGTTTAGAGCCAGAGGGCATCACAACCCTCATGACTGGGTGCCTAATTAGAAAGAACAAAAGGGTGAAAGCCTTCTCACAAGCCTCCCCTAAGCAAGCTTCCCTTAATGGGACTCCAGGGAAGATGTTATATCCATTAACAGTGGGCAGCCAGTGGGCGGGTGAGGGGAATTTGGGGGCCTTGACAGAGAGGCACCAAGGGTGACCCAATAGGGGCCTCCACCCATCATGGTTCCCCTCTTCTCTAGTGTGGTCCTTTGGTGACCTTTTCTAGGGCCAGCTAGAGGGTAAGGACTTGAGTTCAAATCCAGCCTCAGACACTCACTAGCAGTGACCCTGGGCACCTGGCTTCACCTCTGTATGCCTCAGTCTCTTCAATGGTAAAACGACCCTAACCCTAAATAGTAGAACCTTCCTCCCAGTGAGATCATAAGACACTCCGTGTTGTGCCTGGTGCACAGGGGATGCCCTGTAAACATTCACTGCTTCTCCTTCCCACCCTCACCCCAGCATGCAGTGAGGAGGGGTGCATTAAACACGGGGAGGACAGGGACACCAGGGACATGTAGCCCCTGCCCTTGGAAAGCTTGGGGAGACTGAGTCTGAGAGGGGCCACAAATGGCTTGTCTAGGAAGTTGCGGAGGAAGCGCTCTAAGTCTGAGTGCCTGACGCTTTAGTGCCCACACCCAACTGCTCAGGTGGACATGTGGTGGCCGCAGGAGAAGATCGTCCTGGATGGTACAGGATTTCTGCTTCCATATCGCAGCCATGTGGGGTACCTGCCCAGGGGGTGGGTAGGCCTGGCTTCAGGCCTTACTCCATTATGGACAGGTACGCTGGGCCAGCTGGGCCACTCCCCTCCCACCTCAGGACGATGGGCTTGAAAGCTGTGCCAACAAGGCATTCCTTGTTCTCCACTCTAAAGTGAGACTCATTTTTCTGGATAGAAGGAAAGAGAGGACAGGACTGTGTGTGCACCAGGTGAGTATGAGGGACACTCATGTTTGTTCTTTCTTTCAGATCAAGAGACCCAACCAGAAGCTGAGGAGTCTGGTCCAGAGCCAGGCATTCCTATGGAACAGTCATCCCAAGAGAGCTTCCCCAAGGAGGATCCCTCTGTTCTCTGCTTGAGGGATTCCTGGGCCCCCAGTGATGCAGACCTAGAGGGGGAGCAGAGAGAGGAGGAGGAGGAGGCGGCGGTGGCAGCAGCGGCGGTCGGGGGTGGCAGCAGGAGCTTCGGGCTGTGCCAGGGACCTGTTGAGGAGAATGATTTTGAGGCTCACAGAGGGACTTTCGGGCAGTACTCACATCTAAAGAAATGGAACAGAATCTGCTCCAAGAAAATATTTTTCAATTATAATGAATGTAAGATAGGTTTCAACTGCAGCTTATCCTTCGGTTCTTATGGGCCTATTGACACTGGAGAGAAACATCATCAGTGTAGTGAGTGTGGGAAGACTTTCACCCGCAGCTCCTCTCTGACTTCCCACTATAGAACTCACACTGGAGAGAAGCCCTATGAATGCAAAGCCTGTGGGAAGGCCTACTCGCATAGGTCACAACTGACCTCCCACCACAGGGCTCACACTGGCGAGAAGCCTTACGAATGCAAGGAGTGTGGGAAGGCTTTCCTGCAGAGGACGCGGCTCACGCGGCACCAGACTGTTCACACTGGGGAGAAGCCGTATAGGTGTGATGAGTGTGGCAGGGCCTTCACTCGAAGCTCCTCCCTCATTGCCCATCGCAGGATTCACACTGGAGAGAAGCCTTATGAATGCAATGCGTGTGGCAAGGCCTTCACCCGACGCTCCTCCCTCATTGCCCATCACAGGCTTCACACTGGAGAGAAGCCCTATGAGTGTAGTGAGTGTGGGAAGGGCTTTCGCCTGAGGGCAGAGCTCACCCGCCACCAGGCAGTTCACACTGGAGAGAAGCCTTATGAGTGTAATGATTGCAGGAGGACCTTCTGTCTGAGGGCGGAACTCACCCGGCACCAGACCATTCACACTGGAGAGAAACGCTATGAATGTAATGAGTGTGGGAAGGCCTTCACCCGAAACCCTTCCCTCATTTCCCACTACAGGATTCATACTGGAGAGAGACCGTTTGAATGTAAAGAATGTGGGAAGGCCTTTGGCAGGAGAACAGGGCTAGTCTATCATCAGAGGATTCACACTGGAGAAAAGCCTTATGAGTGTAATGAATGTGAGAAGTCTTTCTCCCATAGGTCAGAACTTACCTCTCATTATTGGATTCATGTTGGGGGGAAGCCTTATAAATGCAATGAATGTGAGAAGACCTTTGGTCAAAGAACACAACTGATGAGTCATCAGAGAATTCATACCGGTGAGAAGCCCTTTGAATGTAAGGACTGTGGGAAGGCCTTTACGCGCAGCTCGTCCCTGACTTCGCATCACAGGATTCATACTGGAGAGAAACCATATAAATGTGCTGAATGTGGGAAGGCTTTTGGCCGGAGAACTGAGTTAATTTATCACCAGAGAATTCACACTGGGGAGAAACCCTATGGATGTAAGGAGTGTGGGAAGGCCTTCTCTCGTAGGTCAGAACTTACCTCCCATCAGAGGGTCCACACTGGGGGGAAGCCTTACAAATGTAAGGAGTGCGGGAAGGCCTTCCGCCTGAGTTCACACTTTGCTCGACATCAGAGAATTCATACCGGGGAGAAGCCTTACAAATGCAGTAAGTGTGGGAAGGCCTTTACGCGCAGCTCATCCCTGGCTTCCCATCACAGAATCCATCTGAGGGCTGAACTGACCCGACATCAGACAGTGCACACCGACATCAGACAGTGCACACCGACAGACAGAACCCTGGAGCAGTTCAAGCCTGCGGGGACGATGGGAGTCAGATGGCAAACGGGTCCCTCCCTGGCCGGGGAGTGAAGGGGAGTCCCCCGGATGGTCCCGGCTCCCTCGCTTTCCCAGCCCCCCCACCCCCCCCCCCCCCCC
>NW_027186438.1:245504-258495 GCF_028583685.1 Petaurus breviceps papuanus | reverse complement strand
TTTTCCTTTGAGAAGAACTCTAGACTTGTTTCTCCCGTCCTTGGGAGGAGGCGAGTCACGCTGCGTGCCCCCATTGGCAGCTTCTCTCCTCCATCCCCTTCCCACCATCGTGGGGGTGGGACCCGTCTTCTCTTGAGCCTTGTGTTTTGTTTTGATTTCTGCAGACCCCGTGTTTGTTGTGATCTGCTTCATTCACATGTATTGCGAGCCTCCAGCTGGCTTCCAGGTCCTTCTGACACAGAGCCCCCTTCCTGTGGGGAGGTGGTATCGCTGAGTCAGAGGGCCTCTAATTCCTGCAGAATCCCAGTTTTTTCACCCAGATTTGCACAGCCAGTTGACAGTGTCTCTGCCCTGTCTCCCTTCCTGCCCTTGCTGCAGACTTCTTATGAAAAGGTCATGTTCAGTGCCTCCAACCGCTTACCACCTGCCATGTCCTCAACACCCCGCAGCCTGGTCTGTCCCAGTCATTCCATGAAAAAGTCAGCGGGGACCTGCCAGTGCCCACGTGGAGTGTCTTAGTTCATGGAGCAGAATGCCCAGGGAATAGCCTGCACATGCTGGTGGTGGCCTTGGGTGCCTCAGCCTCCTGCATGTCAGACTCACACAGGACATTGGAGGGATGTCCCGCCTGGAGCAGAACCAGATCCCCTGGTCGTTGGAGCACCGTGCCCCTTCACCTCTGTAGAGTCTTGGATGCTGTGGACCCACCGCTCCTCTCTCCTCTTCAGACGCTCATTGGCTGTGCCCCAGCCTCTGCCTGTGCTCTTCCTAGCTTTGTCCTGAAGGGGGGAGCACCGGAAATGGGTTTGCTGAAGGGAGCTTGGTCTCAGAGGGGCACCCCTGGGAGCAGCCCCTTTGCTTCCTCTGGACTCATCACGGCTCATGGGCTGCCTGTCTGCAGATGACTCCCCAGGGCATGTATGCTGGGCTTCCCTCCCACATCATCAGCTGCCTCCGTTTTCTACACAGCCTTGAGCTTGCTCTCCTCCCCTCTCCCCATTTGAGTCAGCCAGCCTGCATGTCCACCACTTCCCCATCTCCTGCCCTGGCTCTTCCTGAGCTTCTGGCTCAGGCTGTGTCCTCTCCCTCCTCCCCCGGTGTCCCCAGCTCCAGTCAGGGTTCAGTCCAGTGACAGCTCCTGTAGATGCCCCTCCTGAGCCTCAGCCATTGTCACTGCGTTTCCACCCTCCGTTCCATTACTCTCTCCCTCTCCACATTCTACATATTGCATGAATTTTGTCGTTTAGTTGACTTTTAGCTGTGCCCAGCTCTTTGTCACCTCATTTGGGGTCTTCTTGGCAGAGATGCTGCAGTCATTTGCCTTTTCCTTCCCAGCAGCTAGTAAGTGTCTGAGGTGAGATTTGAACTCGGGATGATGAGTCTTCCTAACTCCAGGCCTAGCGCTCTGTTTGCCTGCATGCATACAGTTTTCCCTTGGGGAGTCTGAGCTTTTGGAGGGCAAGGACCTTCGTGAGCCACGTGCCCAGCCCAGTTTGTGGCACCATCACGCTTAATCACCACTCCCTGTGATTGCCAGTGACTCCTCTGCTCCAAGTTCTCCTGCCTACAGCCTGAGACTTGGCAGCTCTAGTGGGACCTGAGTATCCGCACTCTCTGCTTCTCATTATAGATGAGATGAGGGTCTGTGGTTGGGAAGCCCCTGAGGCTCCTTCCTGGTGGTCAGGAATTCCTGCTCGCCCACAGTCAACTTACAGCGTCCTCTGCCAGGCTGGCCCCCCCTCCCTCTTTTACTCTACGATCTCCAAGTCAACAAGTATTTATTGAGTGCTTGCAGTGTTAAGGGACCATGTTAAGCTTGCTGGGAATACTAATACAAGAAAAAAATAAACAGTCCCTGGCCTCAGGGGGTTTGCATTCTAGTGGAGGGAGATAAACCATAAAAGGGGAGCTGAAGAGGAAGGGTGGGAAGTCCTGGTGTGGAGGTGAGGTGAAGTTGGGGGTGAGTCGTGAAGACCAAGGTCATTTCCCCTTCTGAGATGCCTTTTCCCCATTGAAGCCACCTTAATTCGGTTTCCTTTAGGAGTGTGGAGAGGCGTTCCTTGAGTTCTTACTCTTCTCCCACAAGAAGGACAGACTGAACTTGGAACAATACGAGAGTGTCTCTGTGGTGGCAGAAATACGGAGAGTCCCCTTCTGGGGTCGGCCCCACATTACACCCAGGGGCTTCAGCCTGCTCTTGGGGCGTGTAGGTCAGGATGCCACACTTTCATGGAGCCCTATTCTTTTTTCTGAGCTTTGCCCTAACAAGAGCGAACAGCTGTGCACAAGCAGCTACCTCGGACGGATGCCCATCATTGGCAAGAACCTCGCTGTCCACATCAGATTTCAGTTTTTTGCGTGATACTGGTACTTGGTGCTTGTCGTTTCTAGCCCCTGATTCTTTACTCAAAGGAAGCCCAGTAACTTTGCGCACTGTTTCGGTCTGGCTTCTTTCACCCTTATTCCTGCTTCATGCTTTGCCCGAGGTGATTTGGCACTGTCCTCACCTGTCACCTCACCTTTAATTGAAGTTAATAAGTATAAAGTGTTGATTTCCCTTGGGAGGGTCTTACCCTGTTCTGTAGAATGGTCCGATGTCTTTGTGCTCAGAAGCAGGCATGTTGGCACTAGGCTATGATCATGTTCTTTGGATAAAAAGCATCTAGCCCTTAGTATGTGGCGAGCATTGTGCTAACCTTCAGGATGTAAACAGCTGTGAGGACGTCCCACTTGAGGGGGGAGGGTTTCACTTGTGTGTATGAGGGAAAGCGCCCGTGGTGCTGGGGGAATGGCAACAGAGCAGATGACCACTCCACTTTCACGTGATCTGCCCTGAGATCCTCTTGGATTGAGCCATTTTGACTGCTGTGCCAAGGACTTTGGTGCCAAGGACTTTCCTTTCCCGGTCTTCAGTCGTGGCGGCAGCACCTGTGGGAACCTTCCCCAGGCTGTGTCTCCGTGGGAGCTGCTTCTGAGGAGGATGACTTAGGACCTGGGGCTGGCAACAGGACCGTTGGTCTGGGAGGTGGTGCCACTCCCAGGGCTCCTATGCTCATCTGACTGTCAGCGGCGGCTGGTCGGCAGTTTTTGATGTTGGTGAGGTTAGAAATCCTTCACAATGATTTCTCCCTTCAATGATAAGTGGGACCAGGCTGGAAGTAGAAGTGGTTGGTAGGCTCCTGGTCTGCCTCCTTCAGGGTCAGGGGTGGTGATGGTCTGACTTAGCTGGCACTGTTGCTTCTTGTCTTTCCCCCAGGGGGCCCTGCTGCTTCACCTAGGTTGACCTGCCCACCCTTTGGGTGGCAGCTGGTGGGGATGTCTGGTCTTTTCTCCTCAGGAATTGCTTCCTTGAACAGCAGTTGTGGGGGCTTATGCCTTAAACCTTGCACTCCTTATCATTAGCATTGCACTGTGAGATGACTGCATATCTCAGGGAATGATGTTTCTTCTTGTCTTTGGACATCCTAACTCTGCCAATATATTTATTTGTCTTTTCAGAGAGAAGCCACGAATTCAGCTGCAGATTCCTTCTGGTTTCTTTGGATTATTCTTTGTTACCAGTCATTTCCTCCAGTAACATCACTGAACAATGATCTCACATTTAGAGGAACAAGGGATAGACCGAGGTTTAGAGCAGTCCAAACACAGTCTAAACTCATTCTCTATAACCACAAGTCTCCATCATGGGACTGATGCTCATTTTGTCTTATTCTTGGCCTCATGGGTGGCCTGCCTCCTCGTGCTGAGCTGGCCCATACTTGTTTGGGCTGGTTCTTGGCAAACAGATGGACGTTTGATCTGTTGTTCAGCCCATACTTTGAGCCTTGCCAGTGTGGTAGCCTTCAGGAGCCCAACTATTTCTTCTTGACTTAAAACTTCATTGACAGTATTTCAGTCACACTTGCCAGATGTTGAGGTTCAGAAGTTCATTTAGGTTAGGGGACTTGAACACATCCAGGGCAGTGAGGGCTTCTCTTTCTCTCTCTGGTTCAGCAAGAACCTCAAATCTTTTTGTACAGTTGACTCCTTTCCTTTCTGCTTGTGTGTTGTGGTGAGTGCAAAATGAAATGACTGAGGAAACAAAGGTTTGCTCTCTGGGACATATCAGTTTATTAAGCAATGCATGACAATTGCCCAACACATCAGGATCAGGCCCCTTCCTTAGCTTAGGGGTGAACCCAGAGTACAGGGGCAGACAGACTTATACATGAAAAACAACCAAATAATAGATTAATTCAATTTATTTAATTGTAAGAATTGAAACAATACGTTAGGTAATCTGATTTCTTACTGGATGAAAGATTAGGAACTTTCCAAGTTGGGAGGGGGAGAGCAAACAGGTGCAATTCCTTGAATTCAGAGAAAGAAGTGTCCCACTGCCCCCAAGTATTCCCCCCCCACCCCACTCCCAATCAAAGGAACATGGAAACAATAACTGATCAATATAGGGCCAGTTTCCAGATCAAACGGGTTGCTTGAGATAAGCAGTTGTGAGAAAACTCCTTGCATCAATCTTCAGACCTGATTAGGTTTCTGGTCAGTGTAATTTAGGTCATTAGTTAATCGTCTGTAAGCAACTGGTAGAGGTGGTCCAGTTTCCTGGCCACAATGCAATTAGATTTTCTCCCAATTCCCACAACTGAACAACATTTTCCCACAAGATAAAAGTTGGATTAAACCCATAATTAAATAGCTAATTCCAGAATTGAGTCACAAGATGGAGTCAATGTGGTTCACTTAATTCCTACTTAACTGCTTGCTGTCCAAATCCCCTTACTTTCCTTAGTGTGGCACTTCCAACAAGAGCCCTCCCCTTCACGTCATATCCCTCTTTCTCCCTTTGAAACCCTGCTTCTATTTCCTTTAGAAACACTTCTTCATTCTCCCTTAGAACCTGAAGTGGGGAGAGGAGGTGTGTTTTGAGGTCTTTTGCTTTCAGAAGGGAGAGCAGCCTCCATTTGACATGGATAGTGGTCACCAACCAATGGCAGAACTACAGAAATTGCATGCTTAAGTGAATCACTGCACCATTTCTCCTAAGTTCCATAATGGCTGAGATGATCAGTCTTATCTGAACAACCCATTAGTGTTTCTATTTCAGCCCCCAGCACCTAGATAAAACACCACTTGTTACTGCTCAGTAACTTGACAACCTCACTCAAATTCCTTACTTTAGTCTCAACAAGCCCACAACCATGGTCATGTACCCTTTAGTCTTGCATCAACAACTTCTGGTCTGTTTCCATTTTCCACCAGCAGCTCTTGGTTTCAACTCCATAGAACATCATGTCAAAGGGTATGCACAAAGTCTACCATATTAAAAGACCTTCAGGCACATAAAGGGACCTGAAATGAAATAGATCACAGATTACAAAGTTTTTATCGTCTGAGAAAAGCTTGCAGGGGATAAAGGATCCTGCAAGGGAGCAGAGAGGGAGAGAGAGTTCTCATCTGCTCAAAGGGGAGCAGAAAAGGGGTGAGATTATATTGTTCCTAGAGGTTTTTGGGTGGGGTTAAGGGAGAAGACATCTGTAGTCACAATAAGCCAGGCAGCAGGATGTTTAGAAAGTTGAGCAAGATCTTGAGTCTGTAACTTCTCAAAGTTGCCCTTGAGCTGGTCAAGGCTTGTTCTATGATTTCAGGCAGCTACAGGCATCTCCACATTCAGAGTTCACTCACAAAAGATCATTGGTATGTCAAGTACTTCTGAGCCTCAGAAACCCCCTTAAATGGTTGATTTTTGTGTAACTCCATTGTCTTGATCCCTCGTGAAGAAGGGAAGTTCTGACATATAGTATAGTCATTATAGAGCCCATGTTAACAACCCTCAAGCATGTGAAGACTCCCACCCACCTCAGCACCCCTTGGAAGAATGGGCAGATGAGAATTTGTTCCAACGGCCATGAAGGAGGCCGAAGCAGGCACTGTGGAATGCTTAGAACTTGGTTAGACATCAAAGATGTCAAGGTCATTGACTGCATCTCAAGTCATTGCCAGTGTCTTGACCTTTGTCTTTCCACTGGACTCCAATGACTCTGGAAGTGAGCAACTCTTAAATCCAATTTATGCTCCAGTCAAAAGACATCACCCATGCCATTTTACTGTTTTTTATCTGCATCAAAGTACTGTGGCCACAAACGTGACAGCGGCAGATGCAGATATTCTGGGAACTGTAGTTGCAACCCTACACAGAGGTGGCTCAGGCCATAGGTCATCTCACTGTACATCTCAACTGTGGGATTTGACAGGCCCCCCCCCCCCACTGGTGTCTGAGCAGCCTTTTTTAAGGACTACACTGCTTACCTCCTGGTGTGAGGGAAGGGGCTAGAAAAGGTGCCCTAAGAACTATCCGTTTCACCCAACTCTGTCCTGCTTACCATAGCAGACATGGCTTCCACCCTATGGTTGAAACAGAAGAAAATGTACAAAAACTTTTGTGAAGATGATTTCACTCACCATTGGCACATGGAATGTATGCATGCTTATGGGCAAGATGAAATCCAGTACATCTCAAACATGAACAGCCCTTGTTTCTAGAGAATGACACAAGGCAGACAAAAGAGGGCCAGCTTACTGAAGTCAGCGCTGGATACACATTTTCCTGGAGTGACTGAAGTGATGGGGAGCTCTGTGAAGCTGGCATAAGTTCTGCAATCAGAATTAATTTCATCATTAAGCTTCTGTGTCTCCCAAAAGGAGTGAGTGACAGGTTCATGACAATGTAATTGTCACTTGCAGGAAAACTGTATGGCACCATGCTCCCACAATGACAAACCCTGGTGAGATCAAAGAAGTTCAGAGAAGGCACAGACTATGGGACATTGGTAGGGAGTCCTTGGGATGAATGGAGTTGGGAACAGTAGCAGCAGCAGCAATGGTCACTTACTACTGAAGACTTGTACATCTCATGACTTCATTACCAACACTGTATTCAATTTGCCTAAAAGCAATAAAACTTCATGGATTCACCATCACAGAAAACATTGGCATTTAATAGACTATGCCATTGTAAAAAAGAAGAGACTGTGAGAATGATGAAGTGTGTGTGTGGTACAGAGTGCTGGGCCAATCATAGACTTATCCTCTCCAAGGTAAGCATTTGCATCTAACAAAAGCAGTGGCTCCAAGGTAAGATGAAGACTTAATGTCAACACATTAGAGTGCTTCTCTGATGGGGCACAATTCTTTGCCAACTTGGAAGGAAAACTGAGCCAGCACAAGTTGGCAACAGTGGAGCAGAATAGGAATGGACAACTTTCAGAGATTTGGTGTATAGCACAGCATTTGCTCATCTGGGGCAAAATACAAACATCGAGACAGATTTGATGAAAATGATAGGGAATTTCAGAAGCTACTCAATGAGTATTCCACAGGGCTTACCAGCAGGATAGTTCATCCATCTCTAAGAAGGTAACATTTAATTACATTAAAATTAAAGTGCAGGCAAAATTTAGAGAGATGTAGGATTCTTGGGTCAGTAAGAAGGCAGAGAAAATTCTATTTTATGCTGATAGTAACAATCCAAAGTGCTTTTATGATGAGCTGAAGGCTATTTATGGGCCAAAGACCTATGGTGACCCTCAACTACTCAGTTCTGAAGGAACCACATTGATTAGTGATAAGACAGGATCCTAGAGAGATGGGCTGAACGACTTCCATAGTGTTCTCAACAGACCATCATCAATCAATGCTGAGGACATTGACCTTTTACCTCAGGTTGAAGTCAATACCTCCCTAACTGAAGCTTCAACTGAATAAGAGGTTTTGAATGCCATTAGGCTTCTTTTGTGGGGGCAAGGCACCTGGTGCTGTTTCAATTCCAGCTGAGATTTACAAGACAGGTGCCCACTGCTCATACAAAAGCTGACTGAAATTTTCCAGGTTCTATGCAAGAGGAGGTTATCTCCCAGGAGTTCAAGGACGCTTCCATTACCCATCTCTATAAAGAAAAGGGAAATAGTTTGTCCTGTGACAATCACAGGGAGAGGGCAGCCTCTTAGTCATTACTGACAAGATTCTTGTCAGAGTCCTCTTTAATAGACTGATTCTTCACCTGATTGATGGTCATCTACCCAAGAGCCAGTGTGGCTTCAGAAAGTGCCAAGGAACAGTCAATATGGTGTTTGCTGCTTGACAATACCAGAAGAAATGCCAAGGAGCAGAACAGAGGTCTATACACAATATTTGTAATAATTTTTAAGGCCTTTGATAGTCAGTGATGAGGGCTTGTGGAAAATCATGGCAAAATGTGGTTGTCCAGAGAAGATCATCACTATTGTCCATCAGTCTCATGGTGGCATGCTTCTCAAGGTTCTGGATAATGGATGAAACTCCTGAGATTTCCCAGTAAACAATGGGGTGAATCAGGACTGTGTGCTTGCTCCCATGATTTTTATTTATTTTACTTTTTTTTGTTTTTATTTTTTTGGAGGGGGAAAGGTAGGGCAATTGGGGTTGTGACTTGCTTTGTGTCAAGTGTCTGAGGCCAAATTTGAACTCAGGTCCTCCTGATTCCAAGGCCAGTGCTCTATTCACTGTGCCACCTAGCCACCCCTCTCCCATGCTTTTTAGCAAGATGTTTTCAGCAAGACTTTAAGGTTAGTCAGATGCCTTCAATGATGAGGAAAGTGGCATCAAGATCAACTACTGGACTGCAAGTAAATTATTTAATTTGAAAAGGCTACAAACCAAGACTAAAGTGGAGGGAGAATTTGTATGTAATTTTTTGTTCATAGATGATTGTGCACTCAATGCAGCCTCTGAAGCTGAGATGCACCAAAGTATAGATCAGTTCTCTGCTGCTTGTGCTAATTCTGGCCTAACAATTGTCACCAAGAAAACAGGTTTTCCACCAGCCAGTACCACACTATCCATACATAGAACCATCACATGGAGAGATTCTGAATCTCACCCTGGCAGTATACTTTCCAGGGATGTATGAATCGCCACAACCAACTCATTATTTGAGAAGTTCTGAAGGAAAGTGTGGAAGGAAGAATAAACTGCCTACCAAATGGAAAGCCCGTCAAGCTGCTGGGCTGACCTCATTGTTGGTGAAGCCTGGACAGGAAACTGAATCTCTCCCATTTGAACTGTCCTAGGAAGATTCTGAAGATCACCTGGCAAGATAAGACACTGAGCTGAACTGCCAAGCATGCAAACTACTCCAAAGCATGCAACTTCGATGGGCTGACCACATTGTTCGAATGGCAAATGTATGTTTGCCTAAAAGACTGTTTCACTGAGAACTCACACAAGGCAAGTGCTCACATGGAGGTCAGAAGAAGCGATACAAGGACACTGTGAAGAACTTTGGAATTCATTGAGAAATATGGGAGACAGCAACAAAAGCCCAGCATGGTGTGCCCACATCCAAGCTGGTGCTGTGCTCTATGAACAACGCAGAATTTCAGTATCTCAAAGGAAATGTGAGATGCACAAATACAGACATCTCCATCCCAAATGTTCATGTGGACTATTTGTGCCCAGCCTGTGCTAGGGTCTTCTGAGCTCATATTGGTCTCATCAGCCACAGCTGAACACATTGTACTTTGGCTCCAACATGGTAATGTCAATTTGTTTCTCTTCAAGAATAAAGGATTACTGATCAACTAACTATGAGGGTCAAAAGAGATAATATGGGAAGTACTTTGAAAACTTAAGGTGCCATATAAGTGGGGTGTATTATTACGAGCTAGTGTCACTCCCTCCCCCCCCCCTTTTTTTTTTAAAAAAAGCTTATATTGTGTATCCTTCTCAATTATCCTGAATTCTGTTTCTTTCAACCTAGAAATAGCATTTGGGCCAATATATTAGCTCTTGGAGATTTTCTCCTTCCCAATTTTCCTCAATTTCTACCAAATTTCTGCTCCCCTACATTTGACTTTGGTCCATCAGGAATCCAAATACTTCCAAGTCACCCACAAACTGGCCTTTTTATTTGACTCAACCTCGCTTCTCCCGTTCCCTTCCTTCATAGAAACCTGAAATAAACTTTCTAGGTAAAAATGGACATTCTGATTTTCACTCATCCATTTGTATCAGGATGCACCAGATCTCTTCCAGAGATGGGAAATAAAGGTCTTTTATTGAGGTCGGACACACCATGACAGAGACAAGGAGGAGTCTCAAGGATATATAAAGCATCCCCTTAAGGTGTGCAGTCATGGGAGCTAGGGAGAAGGAGAGGGATTGGTGACAGGATACGCAACACAGTCCTTCAGGTAAGAAGGTGAATAGATGCATGTGACCGCACAAGTGGGAGCGAATGGGCAAGACCAAGTCACTCATGTCTGAGCTAGAAGTAAGACTTTCTGGGAGCCCTGAAAGAAGCCGTCTGTAACCTTGAATCTACACACTTCTGAGAAATCCAATTCTTTTTAAAGTTATACAGTTTACACACGACCTCAGATTTCTTCATCATAAAACCAAATCATCCCATTTTCCTTACAAAGGAAATGTCTGTGTGCATTGTGTTAGGCTGTGATGGGCATAGAGTGCATATAGACAGTAAGTATTTGATATGTTTAAGCAGTTAAGGCAGAGCTATGTACAAGTTTGAAGTTATTTCACTGCAGAAGTCCTATGTTCAGGTGCATATGTCAAGCTAATGTAGAGCAGTTGTGACAAAGGGGGCTTGTGACTTTGTTATTCTCCTTCAGTAAATGTCTTTTACTCGTGTCTTTGTCTCCAGGATGACTAGTAAGAAGAACGTCAGTGGGGCCTCATGAGCAATGGCTTTGACTGGGTGATGACCCACAGAATGCTATTAACTTGTGGTAGTTTTTTGTAACCCAGCCCAGGAGAAGGTGCATGAAGTAGATACTGCATTGAGACTAGAGTTAGGGGGAAGGAAGACACTTTTCTTGACCCTTTACTTTTAAGAAAAAGATGTTTGATATATTTTCCCTTTCTATCACTTTCATTTGCAGGTACATATTTACCCCTCCCCCACCCAGAACTCCCTTACTGGTAAACCATTTAAAAAGAAAAGGTCATCAGTTCAATAAAACCACCCAAGTCATCAATCTCCACTGCCACTATGACCATCATCAAAAAACACAGAGTGAGCAGCTATTTACTAAGCACTGGGGATAAAACACACACACACACACACACACACACACACACACACACACACCCCCCCCCATGGTGCCTTGCCCTCAAGAACCTCACAGTCTAATGAGGAAGACAGCATGTAAACAATTACATCCAAATCAGGTGTAAATTGGAGATGAAGTGGGGAGGAAGGTGCTGGCAGGGGGTGGGGTACTAAGGAAGACCTCTGTCCTGGGATGGAATTTGAAATGAGGCTTGAAGCAGTTCAGGGGAACAAGGAAGTGGGGGTGGGGAGGGAGAATATTTTAGGCAGGGGCTAAAGGCATACAGCTGGGAGATGTAGGGTCAAGTGTGAGAAACAGCAAAGGCTCCTGCATCCCTGGGTTAGAGCAGGTAGAGAGATGTGAAATGTAAGAAGACAGGAAGGTGGGGGGCTGTGAAGAGCTTGAAAAGCCAAAGTCTAAAGAAATTCTATCCTTACTGAGGTTTTAAAACTATTTATGTAAATATTGTTTTTAAAAAAATAAACCAAAGCAACATGTATAATTTGACCTTCAAGTATACTTAGCATTTAGTACATTCCTTGTCATGAGCCAATAGAAAAGTCAGTCTTTTATACAGAGACCAGAAATTCATTTTGCTGACTGTGAGGGAGCTAAAAACAAAGAATGAAGTTCCATCCCTCGGCCAATGAGCTGGTCCAATCCTCCCATTTCCTGCCTCATGCAAGTGTGAGTATTTTCATGGTATTCTGTTTAAAAATCGGTGGCACAGTGCAGAGAACGTTAGGCCTCAGCCAGGAAGACTTGAGTTTCAATCCCACCTCAAAAATTTGCTAGTATTGCTTGTTACTCCAGCAAGTCACAGGCCTCTGCCTCAGTTTCCGAATCTGTAAACTGTGGATAATCCCAGCACCCAACTCCGGCATTCTTAGGAGGGTCAGATGAGACATTTTAAAGGGTGCTATGAGAAATATTCTTAACATTCTTATTTGAACTATTTCTTCCCTAGTTCTGCTCTCCTTCTTAAATGGTTATTTCCCCCCATAGCCTCCACCATAAAATACAAGTCCTCTCAGTGTGTAAAACTCTTAGGACGCCTCTGGAGCCATGAAGACGGACCTGCTCATGTGGAGGGAGCCTGCCATCTAGTGGCCATGTTTGGATTCTGGAGACTGCCTGCTCCCCAGCTCCCAGCCTCGGAGTTCTTTGGAGTCCTCCACCTTTCAGTGGGGTCCAGAGCAGCAGAAGCCGCATTGCCCTTACGTGATGACTTCGAGAAGCCTCTGCTGAATCCACCCAGGCTTCCCGGAGTCTATGGACCCACCGTGGTGGCAGGAGACTGCTAATGGGGTCCAGAGGCAGGAAGCGCCCAGACATTGCCCCCAGGCATTCACCCATGCACAGACAGGTGCTGGCTGCCTACAGGGCTCTGATGGCCACAGAGCTCTGGCCACAGGCCCTGTCTCTGTAAGGCCTCAATTACCCATACTGTCCTGGGTTGGGGAAAACAGCCTCAGGAAGCTGGGGTCAGTCTCTGTTAAAATGGAATGGCATTTGTGGGACAGGGTTGGGCTGGGCCCTCCAGGGAGCCAGCAGTTGACATGAGCAGGAAGCATTCAATGTCCTAGGACACATATCCCTTGCCCCACTTGCTAAGTGGGACCCACAGTGGGATCAGATTGCCTTCAGTAATAGGGGGGAGGTCTGGTTCACAGATGGCATTGCCTCCAGTTCCAGGGAGAACGTCTGCTGGGTAGCTTAGGCCTTTCACTCTTCAACGGTCACCTTTTGGAGAACTGCCCACCAGAGGCCACAGCACCCTGGGGCAGAGCTGAAGGCCCCACTTAACCATGAAGGACTTTCTGAAGTACGGGGGAGGTGGTTAGGGTGAGGTTGGGGGTGGGGGGTAAAGGTAGGGGTGGGGGTGGGGG
>NW_027186438.1:156225-240504 GCF_028583685.1 Petaurus breviceps papuanus | reverse complement strand
ATATATATATATAACCATTTCAGACACACTTTTATCTATCATTTCTTTTCTGGATACACACAGTGTCTTCCTTCTGTATGTCCTTTGTAGTTAATTTGGTATTTATACTAGTCAAAGTCATGTATTCACTCAACGTTGTTCTTAAGACAATATTGCTGGTACTGCTTACAATGTTCTCTTGGTTCTGCTCATTTCACTCTTCATTACATCATGCAAGTCTATCCTCACTTTTCTGAGATCACTGAGCTCATCATTTCTCTTTTTGAAATAGTATTTTATTTTTCCAATTACATATAAAGAAAATGTTCAACATTCACTTTTATAAGATTTTGAGCTCCAGACTTGTTTCTCTTGTGCTCCCTCCCCTCCCCTCTCTACAGGATGGCAAGCAATCTGATATAAGTTACACGTGTACAGTCATATGAAACATATTTCCACATTAATCATGTTCTTAACGAAGAATAAGAACAAAAGGGAAAAACCAAGAGAAAGAAAAAACAAGAGCATGCTTCAGTCTACATCAAGACTCCACAGCTCTTTTTCTAGATGTGGGTAGCATTTTCCATGATGAGTCTTTTGGAATTGTCTTAAATTACTGTATTACTGGAAGAACCAAGTCTACCAAAGTGGATCATTGCACAATGTTGCTGTTACTGTGTACAATGTTCTGGCTCTGTTCACTTCACTATGCATCAGTTCATGCAAATCTTTCCATGTTTTTCTAAAATCTTCTTGCTCATCCTTTCTTATAACACTATAGTATTCCATTACATTCATATGCCACAACTGGTTCAGCCATTCCCTAACTGATGGGCATCCCTGCAATTTCCAGTTCTTTGTACCAAAAAGAGAGTTGCTATAAATATTTTAACCAATCTGATAGATATGAAATGACATCTGAAGATTTTTTTCTTTGCATTTCTCTAAGAAAAATTATTTAGAGCATTTTTCAAGTGACTATAAATTCTTTTAATTTCTTCATTGGAAAACTGCCTGTTCATTTCCTTTGATGGTGTATCAATTGAGGAATGATTTGTATCCCTACAAATTTGAAAAAATTCTTTATATATTTCAGTGATACCTTCAATGAAGATGAAAATGGCCTCAAGATCAGCTACCACAATGATGGTAAATTGCTTTTTTATTTAAATATTTTTTATGCATTTTAAACTTAAATACAAAAAAAAAATTCATGTGTGCAGCAAAACATAAGAGAGGATTCAATAGAAAGCAAGAAATTTCCACTCCAAATTGTTAATTTTTTTTAAACCTACGTGATAAAAACAACACATAGTTTTCAAAGCTAATTGGCTTTTCTGTGCTTCCTTCTAGGTCTTCTTTTGTTTTCTACTGTACACTTTTTATTTTATTTTTTCTCCCCCCTGCCCTTCCCTGCCTTAGAGAAGGCTACACTTCAATGGAAATACACATATATCTATAACCATACACACATATACATACATACATATGTACACCTATCCATATAAAGAAGACAATATTTTGCATATTTCTATTAGTCACATCTTTCTCAGGAGGTGAATAGCATCTTCCTTCATGGGTCCAAGTCTTTCTAAAACAACCAGCTCCTCATTTCTTATGTCACAGTAGTATTCTATCACAAACACACACCGCTGCCTGTTCAGCCATTGCCCAATTGAAGGGCATCTATCATTTTTGCCAGTCTCATAGGTTTAAGATGATCTATCAAAGTTGTTTTAATTTGCATTTCTCTAATCAATAATTATTTAGAGCATTTTTATATGATTATATCTAGTTTTGATTTCTTAATTGAGAAGCTGCCTGTTCCTGCTCCTTGATCATTTGTCATCAGGGAGATGACTTGTGGTTTTGTTTTGGGTAAAAAAAATAATTTTGAACTTAAATATAAAATGGAAAAAAGAAAAATATTGTCATGTACACAGTGGGTCATAACAAAGGATTCAACATAAAAAACCACATTTTCATTTCAAGAAAACCTATACAATAAATACTCCACGCTGTTTTCCCAGATGCCCAGCTTTTCTCTGCTTCCTTGTTGGGTTTTACTTTGTTTGTTCTCTGCTGTGCACCTTTTACTTTGTTTTTTTTCCCTCCCTCCCCCACAACCCCAAAGAAAGCTACAATTAAGCAATGAAATATACATAGATCTGTATAAACATACACATATGTACACATACATGTAAGACTGCACTATGCGTATTTGCACCTATAATCTCTTTCCCTGAAGGTGGATAGCATCTTCCTTCATAAACCCAAGTCTTTACATGTTTTTCTAAATCAACCAGCTGGTCATTTCCTATACTATAGTAATATCCCAACCCAGTCACAACCTATGTGAGAAACTGTCAATGAAAGTTTTCCCCCAATTTTCTGCGTTCCTTCTATTCTTGGCTATATACATTTTATTCATGCAAGAAAATTTTAGTCTAAAATAATTGCAATTATTCTTTTTACATATCAACAATGCTCTCACCTCCTAATATAATTTAACATCTGACACTGCTGAATCTACTTCGTTTACATAATTTCCCCCCTGGTTTCTTTGAAGTTCCTGACCGTTTCTTCCTCCAAATGAACTTTATTATATCTTTAACTCAGCAAAATAGTTTTTCAATAATTTAATTGGAATGACATTGAATAAATAGATTAGCTAGGTAAAACTGTCATTTAAAAATGATATTGGTTTTATTTATTCATGAACACTATAAATATAACTTCAATTATTTAGATCTGAGTTTATTTGTATAAAAAGTACTTTATATTTATGATCATTTAGTTCCTGTGTCTGTTTTGGGAGGTATACACTCAGGTGTTTTTATACTGCATAGGCATTTTAAATGGTCTAAAAATCATGATTACTACCCTGCTTTTTTTTACATACTAAATTCTATTCCTGCCCTTCATTTTATCTTTATGTGAATCTCTCATTTTTATAATGTTTCCTCAAAGCTACATATTGTTGAATTCAATTTTTTAATGTGCGATCCTTTTCTGTCTTATGGATACATTTGTCCCATTCACATTCTAAGCCACAATTACTTGTGTATTTCCCCTTTCCCATCTTTCCTCACTCTCTGTATTTCTCATCCCATTTATCCTATACCTCTTCACTCCTCCGCTTTACTTCTACCTGCTCCCTTCCCCTCCTATTCATAAATGTAGCCACGTCCCTAACAGACCATTCCTTACCATATCTCCACCCTATCCCATTGCCCTTTTCTTTCTTTCCGAATTTAGTAGACTTTTACACCCTTCCAGATATATATATGTATATATACACACACACATATATATAATATATATGCATGTATGTATGTTACTCCCTCTTTAACCCATTCTTGACAAGAGTAAAGTTCCACCACAAACTACCCTCCCCTCACTAGCTTTTTTTCTATCAATTTTTCTTTTTATACCTCATTTGCATGAGATCATTACTATTTTTATCTCTCCCTACAGTTTTATTTTTTTAAGAATCACTCATCATACTCGGTTCAACCCACACCTTTCTTTAAAACTACCCAAATAATGATGACAATCATAAGAGTACAGTTAATATTTTCACATATATGAACTAAACAATTTCACTTTATTGAGTCCCTTATAATTTGTCTTTAATGCTTACCTTATATTTCTCCTGGATGTTATATATTGAATTTTCCTGTAAGTCCTGGGGGTTTTGTCACAAAACCCTGAAAGTCTTTGAGTTCATTAAATATCCATTTTTTCACCTATTCAGGATTATACTTAACTTTGCTGGGCAAGGTTCCCTTGGTTGTAAACTCAGCTCTTTTGCTCTACAGAATATAATATTCCAAGACCTCTAGTTCTTCAATGTAGTATCTGTCAGGTCTTGTGTAATCCTTATTGCAGCTCCATGATGCCTAAATTCGTTTTTTTCTTGTTGCTTCCAATATTTTTTTCTTAACCTGGGAGCTTTGAAACTTGTCTATGATGTTCTTGTAATGTTTCCTTCTGTGATCTCTTTCAGGTGGTGATTGCTGGATTTTTCTATCACTACTTTGCCTTCTTGTTCTAAGACTTCAGGGAAATTTTCCTTGACAATTTCCTGTAATAATGTTTCAAGATTCTTTTTTGTTTTTATTATAATTTTCAGATAACCCAACTATTCTTATATTATTTCTCCTCAATCTCTTCTCCAGATTGGTTGTTTTGTGATGAGGTATTCAACATTATTTTCTGTTTTTTCATTCTTTTGATTTTGTTTTATAATTTCTTGCTGTCTTAGAACATCATTAAATTCCCCTTGCTTAATTCCAGTTTTCAAGGAATTATTTTCTTATTTAAATTTTTGATTCTCTATTTACAGTTGGTTGTCTTTCTTTTCATAATTTTCTTGAATTTCTTGGATTGTTCTTACTGTTTTTTTCCTAATTTTCCCTTGATCTTTCTTATTTAATTTTTTAAAAAATTTATTTTGAACATTCATTTCCGCAAGATTATGAGTTCCAAATTTTTCCCCCATCTCTCCCCTATCCCCACCCCAAAATGGCAAGCATACTGAATTCCCTCCCCTTCCCCCAACCTGCCCTTTCTTGTAGGGCAAAATGGATTTCTAAACCCCATTACCTGTATATCTTATTTCCTGATTGCATGGAAAAAACAATTTTTAACATTTATTTTTAAAACTTTGAGTTCCAGATTCTCTCCCTTCTTCCCTCCTCAGCCACCCCCACTGGGAAGATAAGCAATTCAATATAGGTTATACATGTGTAGTTATGCAAAACATTTCCATAGTAGTCATAATGTGAAAAATTGACTATATTTCCTTCCATCCTATCCTGCCCCCCCATTTATTCTATTTTCTCCTTTGACCCTGTCCCTTTTCAAAAGTGTTTGCTTCTGACTACCCTATCCCCCAGTCTGCTCTTCCTTCTATCATCCCCCCTCTTGTCCTCTTCCCCCCTACTTTTCTGTAGGGTAAGAGATACCCAATTGAGTGTGTATGTTACTCCCTCCTTAAGCCAAATCCAATGACAGTAAGGTTGACTCATTCCCTTTCATATCTCTGCTCTTCCCCTCCACTGTAACAACTTTCTCTTGCCTCTTTTATGTGAGATGAATTACCCTATTCTATATCACCCTTCCTCCTTCTCCCAATATATTCCTCTCTCACCTCTTAATATTATTTAAGATATCATCCCTTCATACTCAATTCACACTGTGCCCTCTATCTATGTATACATACACACACCCACTTATATATACACATACATACATACATACACATATAATGTCTTCAACTATCTTAATACTGAGAAAAGTCTCATGAGTTACAAATGTTGTTTTTCCATGTAGGAATGTAAACAGTTCAATTTTAATAAGTTTCTTATGATTTCTCTTTCCTATTTACCTTTTCATTCTTCTCTTGCTTCTTGTATTTGAAAGTCAAATTTTCTATGGGGGAGAGAGGGGCGGTGTCAAGATGGCAGAGTAGAAAGAGGATCTCCACAAGGCTCCAGCTTCCCCCTTCCCCAATTCATGTAAAAGGGGACTCTGAACAAACTTTGGAGCTACAGAACCCACAAAATGACACAGAGAAGCTAAGCTCCCGTTGAGGACAGCCTGGCAGGCCAGCAGCAAGTGGCCAGCACAGCGCTATGGGAGCCGAGCCCAGCCCCATGCCAAGGCTTTAGCCCCAGGGCAGACCTGACCAGCCACTGGCCTGAGGGACTCCAGATCCACGGCAGCTGTGGCCGTTTCCAGATTTATCAACACATAGATGTGAAGGACAAAGTGAGAGGTCAGCACATCGTGGGACCAGCAGGTGGGAGAGCGTTGGCTTTTGCCCCCAGAGCAAGAAGCTGCTGAAACGCCTTGGCTCAGCTGGTGACACATTGCAGCTTCAGCTCCTGGCCTGCAGACTGTAGGGAGAACAAGCAATCAGTCTGAGGGGTAATCACTCTTACTTTAACCTGCTTGGATCTGGATTGCAGTCTAGGGTGGAGGTCCTGGGGTGTGTGACCAGCTTGCCAGAGTGTGTGGAGGCCTCAGAGAGGGCACCCAACTAATACCTCCAGCAGCTGAGAAAACCCCAGCATTTGGAATGAAGCTCCCCTGTCTGGTGTCAGAGACCTACTGTGGCAAAAAGCCCAAAAGTCAAGTAACTGAGCAGCAACATGGCCAGGCAAAGAAAGCAAAACAAACAGAAGAATCCAACATTAGACTCCCATTTTGGAGACAAAAAGGAGCAAAGCATGGAACAGGAGGAAGACAGTGAAGTCAGAACTCCTGCACCAAAAGCTTCAAAGGAAAATACAAGCTGGTTACAGGCCATAGAGGACCTTAAGAAGCAGATAAGAGAAGTGGAAGAAAAATTGGGAAGAGAAATGAGAATGATGCATGAAAATTATGAAAGGAGAGTCAACAACCTGACTGAGGAAAATAACACCTTAAAAAATAGACTAACGCAAATGGCAAAAGAGGCTCAAAAAGGCAATGAGGAGAAGAATGCCTTATAAAGATGAATTTGCCATATGGAAAAAGAATCTCAAAAGCTCACTGAGGAGAATCATTCCCTCAGATTTAGAATGGAGCAAAGGGAAGCTAGTGACTTTATGAGAAATCAAGATGCTGTTAAACAGATCCAAACAAATCAAAGAATAGAAGGCAATATGAAATATCTCATGGGAAAAACCACTGACCTGGAAAAGATCCAGGAGAGATAATTTAAAAATTATTGGACTACCTGAAAGCCATGATCAAAGAAAGAACCTAGAAATAATCCTCCAAGAAATTCTCAAGGAAAACTGCCCTGATGTTTTAGAACCAGAAGGCAAAATACAGGTTGAAAGAATCCACTGATCACCTCCTGAAAAAGAACCCAAAAAGAAAACTCCTAGGAATATTATAGCCAGGTTCCAGAATTCCCAGATTAAGGAGAGAATATTGCAAGCAGCCAGGAAGAAACAATTTGAATATTGTGGAAACACAATCAGGATAACACAGAATCTGGCAGCTTCTACATTGAGGGGTCGAAGGGCCTGGAATATGATATTCCTGAAGTCAAAGGAGCTGGGATTAAAACCAAGAATCACCTACCCAGCAAAACTGAGTATCATGTTTCAGGGGAAAATATGGTCATTCAGTGGAATAGAGGACTTTCAAGCATTCTTGCTGAAAAAACCAGAGTTGAATAGAAAATTTGACATTCAGATATAAGAAGCAAGAGAAGCATGAGAAGGTAAACAGGGAAGAGAAATCATAAGGAACTTATCAAAGTTGAAATATTAACATTCCTACATGGAAAAACAATAATTGTAACTTATGAAACTTTTCTCAGTATGAAAATAGTTGAAGTGAATAGAAATATATATATAGTCTTTATCGGAGGGTATACAGGTGTATGAATACATATGTGAATGTGTATATATATGTTTACAGGTATACATAAATAGAGGACACAGGACCAATTTAATAGGAAGGGATGACACTTAAAAGGTGAAATTAAGAGGTGAGAGAGGAATATAATGAGAGGAGATGGGGAGAGACAGAATGGGGCAAACTATCTCATATAGAAGAGGCAAGGGAAAATAGGTACAATGGAGGGGAAGAACAGGAAGGCATAAGGGAATGGGTCAATGTTATACTCATTGAATTTGGATCAGGGAGGGAATGACATATATACTAAATAGGGTATCTCACCCTACAGGAGAGTAGGGGGGAAGGGGATGAGAGGGGGGATGATAGAAGAGAGGGCAGGCTGGGGGAGAGGGAAGTTGGAAGTACCCACTTTTGAAAAGGGACAGTACCAAAGTAGAGAATAGATCAAGTGGGAGGTGGGATAGGAGGGAGGGAAATATAATCAGTCTTCTATAATATATCTACTATGGTAATGTTTTGCATTAGCTACACATGTATAACCTATATTGAATTGCTTATCTTCCCAGTAAGGGTGGGTGACAAGGGAGGAAGGGAATAAATCTGAAATTCAAAGTTTTAAAACCAAATGTTTAATATATATATATATACATATACATATACTATTATTAATACTATTTTACATGTGATTGGGAAATAAGAGGAGGGGATATCCTTGGGGACCACTATTTTGGGGAGGTGGGTAGGGGGAAAATGGGGAGAAAATTTGTAACCCAAAATCTGGTGCAAATTAATGAAGTAAACCAGAAGTTAATAATGAATTGTGAATAATGAAAAAAAAAGAAAGTTAGGGGGTATGAGGGAGGATATAAGAGAGAGAAGATTAGGGGAAGAGGTATTCAGTAGGCTCAATACCTTGGTGTGGGGGTAGGGAAAAGATGGGGAGCAAATTTGTAATTCAAAATCTTGTGGAAATAAATGTTGAAAATTAAAAATAAATAAATAAAAGATTAAAAAAAAAAAAGAAAGTCAAATTTTCCGTTTAACTCCAGTCTTTTCATCAAGAATGCTTTGAAGTCCTCTATTTCATTGAATATCCATATTTTCCCCTGAATTATTATACTCAGTTTTGCTGGATAGGTGATTCTTGGTTTTAATCCTAGCTCCTTTCACCTCTGGAATATCATATTCCAAGCCCTTCAATCCCTTAAGGTAGAAGCTGCTAGATCTTGTGTTATCCTGATTGTGTTTCTTCCTGACTGCTTGTAATATTTTCTCCTTCATCTGGGACCTCTGGAATTTGGCTATAATACTCCTAGGAATTTTCTTTTTGTAATCTTTTTAAAGAGGTGATCGGTGAATTCTTTCAAATTCGATTTTGCCCTCTTTTTCTAGAATATAAGGGCAATTTTTCCTTGAACATTTCTTGAACGATGATGTCTAGGCTCTTTTTTTTTGATCATGGCTTTCATGTAGTCCAATAATTTTTAAATTCTTTCTCCTGGATCTATTTTCCATGCCAGTGGTTTTTCCAATGTGATATTTCACATTGCCTTCTATTTTTTCATCCTTTTGGATATGTTTTATAATATCTTGATTTCTCATAAAGTCATTAGCTTCCTTTTTTTTTTAAGCAATTGGGGTTAAGTAACTTGCTCAAGGTTACACGGCCAGTTATTTCTGGGTGTGGTGCTGAGTGTCTGAGCCTGGGATTCGATCTCCAGGTCATCCCAACACTGGAACCGGTGCTCTTACTCGCTGAGCCACCTGGCCGCCCCTGAGCAATTGGGGTTAAGTAACTTGCTCAAGGTTACACGGCCAGGTGTTTCTGGGTGGGTGCTAAGTGTCTGAGCCCAGGATTCGATCTCCAGGTCTTCTCAACACTGGAGCCGGTGCTCTTACTTGCTGTGCTACCTGGCCGCCCCTAGCTTCCATTTTCTCCAACCTAATTTTGAAGGAATTATTCTCTTCAGTGAGTTTTGAAAATTCCTTTTCCATCTGGCCTATTCTGCTCTTTAAGGCATTTTTCTCCTCATTGGCCTTTTGGACCTCTTTTGCCATTTGAGTTAGTCTATTTTTTAAGGTGTTATTTTCTTTAGTATTTTTTGGGTCTCCTTTAGCAGGCTGTTGACTTGTTTTTCATAATTTTCTTGTATCATTTTCATTTGTCTTCCCATTTTTTTGCCTCTTTTCTCTTACTTAATTTTCAAAATCCTTCTTGAGCTCCTCCATATCCTTTGACTAGTTCATATTTTTCTTGGAGGCTTTTGATGCAGGAATTTTGAATTTATTGTCTTCTTCTCATTCTATGTTTTGATCATGTTTATTACAAAAAACAATTCTATTGTCTGATTACTCTTCTTCTGCTTGCTCATCTTGCCAGTCAATTACTTGACTTTTGAGCTCTTTGTCATGGTAGAACTCTGCTTCAAGAGTGGAGAGTGTTGTGTCCTACATTTCTGGGGTTTTGGGCAGCTGTTGTCAGACCTTCTTCTAGTCACCTACCTCAGAACTGTGAGAATGACTGACTCTCCCCAACCTCAACAAGCTCTGCCACTCCAGCACTCCTCACCCCAGGACTGCCATCCAAGATTGTGATCCAGATCCAAGCAGGTCATAGCATGGGAATACTGCCTCAGCACCAGCAAAGAGATTCCTGCAATTGCCCTCCAGTCAGTTTCTTTGTCCCCCCATGATCTGTGGACCTGGAGACCCAGAGGTAGCCACTGCCACCACCACATCTCACAGTTGCATGCCTCTGCCATCCCAGGGCAGGAGACAGACTGCACTCTTCTCTCACCTAGGTACAACAGAGTTTCCCCACTGACCTTTTACCTTCTATTTGGCATTTATGGGTTGAGAAGTCTGGAAACCACCGGTGACTCAGTTCCCTGAAGTCTGCTCTGTTAAGTTCTCTGAAGTCTTAGCTGTTATGTGCTGCCAGTCTGTGCCAGTGTGACCCACGTGGGAGTGGACTCTGCTCCCATTCTGGTGTGATAGACCCTTCCTGTCAGCTTGCCAGACTGCCTTTAGTGGGAGATTTGTTTCTCTCTGTCACTTTTTACAGGTATTTGAGGTGGTTGGAGCAGGAGCACAAGCAAGTTCCTGCTTTTACTCCATCATCTTCTCTTATTTGATATTTGAAGTCCTTTTTATGTTCTTGCAAAAACTCTTTTTGTGCTTGAGACCATTTGATGATTCTCATTGAAAAAATTGTGTCTTTTTTTCTTTTTTAGTTCTACTATCTTTCTCTGAGTGAGAATCTTGATCTTCTCTATCCCAATAGTAATTCCCTATGTTTGGGTTCTATTTCAATTGTTTACTCATTTTTATTTATTTATTTCTGTTTAATTTTGTTTTTAGCAGCTATTAGTGTAATAAAATTGTAGTCCCAAGGGAAGGGGAATGATGTCCCAAGTCTCAGGTCCTTCTTACTGTTATTTCGTGAGCTTTTTCCTTGGGCCCAGCCTTGGGCTCTCCTCTCCATTCCTAAGTCACAGAGAGGGCCCTCAGACACACTGGCTCACAATCTTGCCCCTTGTGGACTCTCAGTGGTTGCAAACTACAGCTGTCCTCTCTGCCCCAGAACTCAAACCAGGACCTCTGTTCTCCCATAAGTGCCTACAGCCAGCAGGTTCCCTGGTCTGCCCTACTGCATTCACCAGGTGTGTGCAATCTCCTTCTTCCTACAGCCAGAGCCTGGGATGCTTCTGGTCAGCACAGTGGAAGGTCCTTCAATCTTCTACTCAGCCATCAGACCCCTACACTGTCTACAAGAAGAAAGTTACTAAGGCTGAGGCTGCCTCTCAACTCACCTGCCTTCAGGGTTTGTTGTTTGTTGATTCAGCAGTCAGCCTGGAGGTGTTGCCACTTCACTCAAACCAAACCCCTACCCCTAGAGGTCAGGACATTCCTGGGGTCTTCTCAAATGGTATTTGGAGGACAACTGTACCAACCATCCTCTGTTTCTGCTGCTCTGAGATGATGTTCTGCTCTTTTTTTGTGGAGAAAATTTGGAGAGTGGAAAATGTTAATCTTCCCCAAATCCTCTGATTGCCTGTATTCTTATAAATTTGACAAAGTTCAAGATTTTGAGAAATAAGACCTTTATCTGAGAGATTGTGTATGAAAATTTTTCCCTCTACTTTTCTGCTTTCCTTCTAATCTTAGCTACATTGTTTTTATTACACAAGAATTTTGAAGTATGATATAACTGAAATTATCCATTTGTACCTCAACAATATTCTCTATCTCTTGTTTCTGCATATACTGTTCTCCTCTCCATGAGTCTGATAGGGAATATATTCCATGTTCTTCTATTTATCTTGTGCTATCTTCTTTTATATCTATTTTGATCTTATCTTGTAGGGTTTAATACACTGATCTATACCCAATCCTTGCCAGACTACTCTCTAAGATTTCCCAACAATATTTACCAAATAAAAAATTCTTTTTTTGGAGACATATATAGTGTTTTGATTTCCCCAGATACATGTAAAAACAATTTTTAACATTTGTTTTTAAAACTTTGAGGACTTGATTCTCTCCCTTCCTCCCTTCTCCCCCCCCCCCCACATTGAGAAGGCAATTCAATATAGTAATGCAAACCATTTCCATAATAGTCATGTTGTGAAAGAAAACACAGACAAAAAAATCATAAGAAAAACAGAGTAAGCAGAGGCAGGCCAGGAGGAGGCCTGATCAACATGGTGGCAAGTTGTCCCACCAACCACAAGGGCCATTGCCAAGGCTATCAACTAAGGGATGGGACTGGACAGAGCAGGGTAAGAATCAAAGGCAGGGCCCCTGGCAGGGGTAGCAACTACTCCTGGGCCTACCACTCCATAGCTCAAAAATTTTAAAGGCCCCTATCTGGATCTCCAGGGACCAGGATGGCAGAATGAACCCTGGCTGCTCCAATCTCCCCTCTGACCCTGAAAACAGTAATTATTGCCCCAGGGCAAAACCTTAAACAGTAAAGGCTTGGGAACTCTAAAGGAAGGACGTGGCTAGGGATCTGCCTCAAAATGGCCAGAAAGCAGACTGCAAAGACAAAGACTCTGGAGTCCTACTATCCTGAGAGGGAGAAACCAAATTCAGAGGGAGACAGTGTTGACTCCACACCCACAGCAGAAGCCTCAACAGGGAACTGGTCTCAAGCACAGAAAGCTCTCCTAGATGAACTCAAAAGGAACTTTGAAAACCAAACGAGAGAGATAGAAGATAAAATGAATAATTCTTTTAAAGTTAAAATTGCAAAATTAGAAAAATATTACAATGAAGAACATAGCTCCTTAAAAAGAAAAATGTGTGATGTGGAAAAGGAGCTCCAAAAATGAACTGAGGAAAATAATTTGCTAAAAAGTAGAATCAGGGGGCGGCCAGGTAGCACAGCAAGTAAGAGCACCGGCTCCAGCGTTGAGAAGACCTGGAGATCGAATCCTGGGCTCAGACACTTAGCACCCACCCAGAAACACCTGGCCGTGTAACCTTGAGCAAGTTACTTAATCCCAATTGCTTCGGGGCGGCCAGGTGGCTCAGCGAGTAAGAGCACCGGTTCCAGTGTTGGGACGACCTGGAGATCGAATCCTGGGCTCAGACACTCAGCACCACACCCAGAAATAACTGGCCGGGTAACCTTGAGCAAGTTACTTAACCCCAATTGCTTAAAAAAAAAAAAATCTAAAAAAAAAATAAAAAGTAGAATCAACCAAATTGAAGTGAATAACTCTATGAGGAACAAAGAATTAGTCAAACAAAACATCAAGAATGAAAAATTAGAAAAAGAGGTAAAATGTCTCAATGGAAAAATAACTTACCTGGAAAACAGATCCAGGAGAGATAATCTGAGAATCACAGGCCTTCCGGAAAATCATGATGAAAAAATGAGCCTGGACAACATCTTCCAAGAGCTTATTAAGGAAAACTGCCCTTAGATCCTAGAACCAGAGGGTAAAATAGAAATCGAGAGAATCCACCAGACACCTCCTGAAAGAGATCCCAAATTGAAAAGTCCTCGAAATGTTGTGGCCAAACTCCAGAACCACCAGGTAAAGGAGAAAATACTTCAAGTGGCCAGAAGGAAACAATTCAAATATCAAGGAACCACAGTGAGGATCACACAGGATTTCACAGCCTCTACACTGAAAGATCGGAGGAAGTGGAATACAATTTTTTGCAAGGCAAAAGAGCTCGGGTTACAACCAAGGATCACCTACCCAGCGAAAATGAACATATTCTTCCAGGCAAGGAGATGGTCATTCAATGATATAACAGATTTCCAGACCTTCCTGATGAAAAAGCCAGAGCTCAATAGAAAATTCAACCTCCAATTATGAGATGCAAGAGTGACATAGAAAGGTAAACAAGGAAAACACACACACACACACCCTGTTATTTAATAAGAGCAAACTCTTTATAGACAAGTAGAGGGTACGAGTATAAATTACACAAAATGACGATAAAAAAACGTTATTAAGGGCTATAAAGGGACTGCAATGGAAGAAGAAGAAAGAATGAAGTGGAAAAGGGTAAATTATGCCACACAAAGAGGCATAAAAGCAATATAGCAGAGGTAAAGAAGGGAGGGAGATGAGTATCATATGAGCTTTTCCCTCATTGGTTCTGGTGCAAGGAAGAAATAACACAACCAGTTAAGCATAGGACTCTATTGAGAAGAGACACAAAATGTATCATAATAGAGGGAAGGAGGGGAGAGAGAGGAGCTTTTAATGAGATTTGTTCCTGTCACTCTTGGTGGGAAGAAGAAATACCCTACAGGGAGTAGGAGGGGTGAAGAGCTATGAAAGGGCGGGTGGTTATAAGGGAGGGAAGAAGTAAGGGGGAAGGGGAGGAAAAGGGAGGGCCTGATAAGGGAATACTGAGGGAGATGGTGGTCAAAAGGAAAACTCTTAAGTAGGGGAAAGGGAGAAGGGGAGAAAAATATAAGCATAAACAGGGGAGGGAATAGGATGGAGAGAAAGAAACAGATAGTAATCATAACTGTGAATGTGAATGGAATGAACTCTCCTATGAAATGGAGGCGGATAGCAGAATGGATTAAAAACCATAATCCTACAATATGCTGTTTACAAGAAACACATCTGAAACAGAGGGATACACACAAGATAAAGGTAAAAGTCTGGAGTAAAATATATCATGCCTCAGTTAAAGTAAAAAAAAAAAAGCAAGGATAGCAATCCTTATCTCAGATAAAGCAAAAGCAAAAATTGATCTAATTAAAAGAGATAAGGAAGGAAACTATATCCTGCTAAAAGGCACCATCAAGAACGAAGCAATATCATTACTTAACATACATGCACCAAGTGGTATAGCATCCACATTCCTAGAGGAGGAGGTAAGGGAATTAGAGGAAGAAATGGATAGCAAAATTATACTAGTAGGGGACCTTAATCTCCCCCTCTCTGAACTTGATAAATCCAATCTCAAAATAAACAAGAAAGAAGTTAAGGAGGTGAATAGAACTTTAGAGAAGGTAGGTATGATAGATCTCTGGAGAAAACTGAATGGGGATAAAAAGGAATATATCTTCTTCTCAGTGGTACATGGCACATACCCCAAAATCGACCATTTACTAGGACATAAAATCCTCACAATTCAGTGCAGAAAGGCAGAAATATTAAATGCATCATTCTCAGATCATGCTGCAATAAAAATTATATGCAATAAAGGACCATGGAAAGACAGACTAAAAACTAATTGGAAACGAAACAATTTAATCCTAAAGAATGAGTGGGTCAAACAAGAAATCATAGAAATAATCAGTAACTTCATTCAAGAGAATGACAATAATGAGACAACATACCAAAATTTGTGGGATGCAGCAAAGGTGGTCCTTAGGGGAAGTTTTATGTGCATACATGAATAAATTAGAGAAAAGGGAGGTCAATGAATTGAGCATACAATTGAAAAAGCTAGAAAAAGAACAAATTGAAAATCCACAATTAAATACTAAAATAGAAATAATGAAAACCAAAGGAGGGATTAATAAAATTGAATTTAAGAAAACTATTGAATTAATAAATAAAACTAAGAGCTGGTTTTATGAAAAAAAAAACAATAAAACTGATAGACCCTTAGCCAATATGATAAAAAAGAAGAAAACCAAATTATGAGTATCAAAAATGAAAAGGGTGAATCTACATCCAATGAAGAGGAAATTAAAACAATAATTAGGAATTATTTTGCCAAATTATATGCACATACATTTGACAATTTTAGTGAAATGGATGATTATTTACAAAAATATAAGTTGCCCAGATTAACTGAAGAGGAAGTAAATTACTTAAATAACCCCATCTCAGAGAAAGAAATTGAACAAGCCATCAGTGAAATCCATAGGGAAAAATCTCCAGGGCCAGATGGATTTACTAGAGAATTCTATCAAACATTTAAAGAACAATTGATTCCAATACTCTATAAACTATTTGGGAAAATTAGTGAAGAAGGAGTCCTACCAAATTCTTTTTATGACACAAACATGGTACTGATACCTAAATCAGGAAGAGATAAAATGAAAAAAGAAAATTATAGACCAATTTCCCTCATGAATATAGATGCAAAAATTTTAAATAAAATATTAGCAAAAAGACTACAGCAACTTATCACAAGAATAATTCACTTCAATCAGGTAGCATTTATTCCAGGAATGCAAGGATGGTTTTATATTAGGAAAGCCATCAGTATAATTGATGATATCAACAATAAAACTAGCAGAATCTACATGATTATCTCAATAGGTGCGGAAAAGGCTTTTGACAAAGTACAACATCCATTCCTATTAAAAAAACACTAGGAAGTATAGGAATAAATGAAGCTTTCCTTAGAATAATAAGTAGCATCTATTTAAAGCCATCAGCAAGTATTATATGTAATGGGGATAAGCTAGAAGCATTTACAATAAGATCAGGGGTGAAACAAAGATGTCCACTATCACCCCCCTTATTCAATCTGGTACTAGAAATGTTAGCAGTAGCAATTAAAGAAGAAAAAGAAATCAAAGGAATCAAATTAGGCAAAGAAGAGACCAAGTTATCACTCTTTGCAGATGGTATCCTTAGATAATGTTAAAAGAATCAAGTAAAAAACTACTTAAGACAATAAATACATTTGCAAAGTAGCAGGATATAAAATAAACCCACATAAATCCTCAGCATTCCTTATATTTCTAACGAAATCCAACAGCAAGAGATAGAAAGGGAAATCCCATTTAAAGTTACTATAGACATTATAAAATATTTGGGAATCTACCTGCCAAAACAAAGCCAGGACCTATATGAACACAACTACAAAACACTTTCCACACAAATAAAGTCAGATCTAACTAATTGGAAAAACAGCAATTGCTCATGGCTGGGTCAAGCTAATATAATAAAAAAGACAATTTAACTTAAATTAAATTACATATTTAGTGCCATACCAATCAATTTACCAAAAAAATTACTTTATAAACCTAGAAAAAATAGTAGCAAAATTCATTTGGAAGAACATAAGGTGCAGAATATCAAGGGAATTAATGAAAAGAAATCCTAGGGAAGGTGACCTAGCCATACCAGATTTTAATCTGTGTTATAAAGCAGCAATCATAAGAACTACTTGCTACTGGCTAAAGAATAGAGCAGTGGATCAATGGAATAGATTGAATACACGAGACTCAGCAGTCAATGACTATAATAATCTACTCTTTGATAAACCCAAAGACCCCAGCTTTTGGTATAAGAACTCACTATTTGACAAAAACTTCTGGGAACACTGGAATATAGTATGGCAGAAACTGGGCATAGACCATTGTCTAACACTGTATACCAAAATTAAGTCTAAATGGGTGCATGATCTAAGTATAAAGGCTGATACTGTAAACAATCTGGGGAAGCAAGCTAGTTTATCTGTCAGATTTATGGAGAGGGGAAGATTTCATGACCAAACAAGAATTAGAGAGCATTATAAAATGCAAAATGGATAACTTTGATTACATGAAACTGAAAAGCTTCTGTACAAACAAAGCCAATGTAACCAAGATTAAGAGGGAAGTGGAAAATTGGGAAAGAATTTTTACAACCAATGTCTCTGATAAAGGCCTCATTTCTAAAATATACAAAGAATTGAGTCAAATCTATAAGAATAGAAGTCATTTCCCAATTGAAAAATGGTCAAAGGATATGAACAGACAGTTCTCACAGGAAGAAATTAAAAATATCTATAAGTATATGAAAAAATGCTCTAAATCACGATTGATTAGAGAAATGCAAATCAAAACAACTCTGAGGTACCACATCTCACCATTCAGATTGGCTAAGATGGCAAAACAGGAAAATGATAAATGCTGGAGAGGATGTGGAAAAATTGGAACACTAATACATTGCTGGTGGAGTTGTGAACTGATCCAACCATTCTGGAGAGGCATCTGGAGCTATGCCCACAGGGCTATAAGCAATTTCATATCCTTTGACCCAGCAATACCACTTCTAGCTTTGTATCCCAAAGAAATCACAGAAGCAGGAGGAGGACCCATATGTACAAAAATATTTATAGCAGCTCTTTTTTTGTTGTGGCAAAGAATTGGAAATTAAGGGGATGTCCATCAATTGGGGAACAGCTAAACAAGTTATGGTATATGAATATAATGGAATACTATTGTGCCATAAGAAACGAAGAGCAGATGGGCTTCATATCTACCTGGAGAGACTTATACGAACTAATGTTGAGTGAGAAGAGCAGAATCAGGAAAATTTTGTACACAATTACTGATACAACTTATGTGTGATGACCAACTTTGATAGAGCGGACTCTTCTCAGAAATGCAGGGCTACAAGTAAACTCCAAAAGACTCATGATGGAGAGATGTCTACATTCAGAGAAAGAGCCAGAAAGAACAGAGTTTGAATGCAGATTGAAGCTAATTACCTGCTCTCTTTCTCTCTCTTGTTTGGTTTGGTTTCCTCTTTCCCACTCTTCATTCCATCCATTACAATCCTTCTTTTCAACCTGACCAATGTCTAATGTGAAAGTATCTGCAGGTCCTATATTTGATTGTATGCCCCCATGGGGGTGGGGAAGGGGAAGGAAGGGGAGAAAATTTGAAACTCAAAGAACCAGGAAACCGAATCTTGTAAACTCAAAATAAACAAACTAATTAATAAAGAAAAAAAAGAAAAGAAAAATAGAGTAAGAAAGTATGTTCCCAACTGTATTCAGACACGATCAGTTCTTTCTTTGGGGATGAATAGCATTTTTCATCCCAAGTCCTTCAGAGTTGTCTTGGTTCACTGTATTGCTAAGGATAGCTAAGTGAGTCACAACTGATTATCGCACAATATTGCTATTACTTTGTACACTGTATATTTCATTTTACATCAGCTTATGTAAGTCTTTCCAGGTTTTTCTGAGAGAGTCCTGCTCATCATCTCTTATAGCACAATAATATTCTGTCATAATCACACAGTATAATTTGTTCAGTCATTCCCCAACTTATGGGTATCCTCTTGATTTTCAATTTTTTTGCCACCTGAAAAGATCTGCTATAAACATTTTCATACATTTAGGACCTTTTCCTTTTTTAAAATATCTTTTGGGATATAGACCTAATAATGGTATTGTTAGATCAAAGGGCATGCATAGTTTTATAGCCCTTTGGGCATAGTTCCAAATTTATTCACAGAATGGTTGAATCAGTTCACAACTCCGCCAACATTGTGTTAATATTTCATTTTCCCCATGTCCCTTCCAACATTGGTCATTTTCCTTTTCTGTCCTATTAGTCAATCCAATAGGAATGAGATGGTACCTCTGAATTGTTTTAATTTTCATTTCTTCTTTAAATAGTTAGAGCATTTTTTCCCCACATGGCTATAGACAGCTATGATTACTTCATCTGAAAACTGTTTATGTCTTTTTATCATTTATCAACTGGAGAATGGCTCTTATTTTTATAAATTTGATTCACTATTCTTTGTTTGAGAAATGAGGCATTTATCAGAGAAACTTCCTTCAAATTTTTTCAGTCATTATTTCTAACTGTATTTCCCTCCATCCTCTACCCCCATTTAATCTATTCTTTCTCTCTGTGTAATGCCAAGCAAAGGCAACTTCCAAGGTTCAACAACACCAGCATAACAGTCCTCCATTTTATTCAGTGACAAATTGAGAACAGAGGAAATAAAAATACAGTATTCACCAAGTATAATTCAATAATTTCCAAGTACTACTCCACCCCTGGGAAGTACATTCATTTAGTCAATCATTTAGTCCCTCTTCCAAATGGAGATTAGTTCCCAATCATAAACAAAGTACATTCATTTGGGCAGTCACAGAGCAAAAAAAAGTCAAAAGTTTCCCGTCCCTGGATCACAACTCAATTACAATTATCATCAGTTAATGCCAAGCACCTTCTCAAAAGGGGCAGTAGAGAGCACAAAGCCCATCTAGCCCTGAGCTACACCAAGGTTAAGATATCATCACAGCATTTAATCCCCAAGGACAGGTCTTTTCTTTGTCTTGACCTGAGGCAAGTTCTCAGCAATCTCTGTTCCTGGGGAGACAAAACTTAACAAGGCCACAAGATACATTGCCAGTGTCCTCATTAATTCATTCTCTGCCAGCAGAACAGTTGTAGGACCCCTGAACACATCAGCAAGACCCTCTTCTAGGATTTCTGTAAACATACAACAAGAAAATCCTTCTTCAGGGCTTCTGAACCAACATCAACGTTCCAGTGGATGCAATTCACTCTCTGTCTGCAGAACAGCCTCCAAACCCTTGAACCCACAGCAAAGTTCCAGGACCTCTGCAACAACAGCACTGTCCTTTACCAGCAGACGAATCTGGCAAAACAACATCAAAACAGACAAAGTACCAGCATCACAGCCATGGCTCCTCAGTGCTTGGCAGCTCTCAAAAGCCCTGGGCAGCTCGAACTGGCCCTCAGCAATCCTCTCTCTCTGCCTCCATGATGCTGCTTCCAAAAATTCTTCTGCCTCTCTTCCTCTGCTTGTGCCTCTTCAAATCCACAGCACCAGCTCCTCCCAGTTCAGCCCTCTCTTTTCACGTCAAAAAGTCCATCTCACAAGTGGGATTCACAAGCTCTGGGTTTTAACACTCAACCCCAAAACCAAGCCAATACAGGGGATCTTTAAATTCCATTACTATTACACTCTGTCCCTCCTCAAAATTGTTTTGCTTCTGACTGCTATCTCCCCCAATCAATACTCCTTTTATCACACCCCACTTTCTTTTATGCCCTTCTCCTCCTACTTTCCTGTAAGATAAGATAGATTTCCATACCCAATTGAGTGTGTTTGTTGGTCCCTCTTTCGGCCAATTCTGATGAGATTAAGGTTCATGCATTGTTCCTTACCTCCCCCTTCTATCCCCTCCACTATAAAAACTGTTTCTTGCCTCTTTTAGGGAGATAATTTACTCCATTCTATCTCTTTCTTTCCCTTTCTCCCAGTGTAGTCCTCTCTTGATCCTTAGGGTTTTTTTTTAAAGATATCATCTCTCCATATTCAACTCATACCTGTGCCATCTGTCTACATAGTCTCCTTCTAACTGCCCTAATAATGAGAAAATTCTTGTGAGTTATGGTTATTATTTTCCCGTGTAGGAATGTAAACCTTTTCAAGTCCCCTATGATTTCTCTTTCTTGTATGCCTTTTTATGCTTCTCTTGAGGCTTGTATCTACAAATCAAATTTTCTATTCAGTATTGTTGTTTCATCAAGAATGGTTGAAAGTCCTCTATCTCATTGAATATCCATTCTTTTTTCCCTGAAGGATTATACTCAGTTTCTCTGGATAGATGATTCTTGGTTGTAAACCTTGCTCCTTTGCTCTCCAGAATATATGTATATCCCTCTCATCCTTTAGTGTGGAAGCTGCTAAATCTTATGTTATTCTGACTATGGCAACATGATATTTGGATTGTTGCCTTCTGGCTGATTACAGTATTTTCTCTTTGATCTGGGAACTCTGGAATTTGGCTACAATGTTCCTGGCAGTTTTGATTTTGAGATCTCTTTCGGGGGGTGGGGTGGGTGGATTCTTTCCATTTCTACTTTGTTCTCTGGTTCTAGAATATCAAGGCAATTTTCCTTGATAATTTCTTGAAAAAATGCCATCCATTTATTATTTTTTTAACATGGCTTTCAGGTAGTCAAGTTATTTTAAAATTATCTCTCCTAGGAATATTTTCCAGGTCATTTGTTTTTCCAGTGGGGTATTTATTTGAATGATTTTTTTTAAAGCAACTGGGGTTAAGTAACTTGCCCAAGGTTACATGGCCAGTTTTTTTTTGTGTGTGGGTGTTAAGTATCTGAGGCTGGAACTGATCCCAGGTCCTCCCGACTTCGGGCCGGTGCTCTTACTGTGCCACCTAGCCACCCCTATTTGACTGATTCTTGATGTTTCATAGTCATTAGCTTCCTTTTGACTGCTTGGTCAACAATGAAAGCATTTTGTCTGAGAAGATTAAGATCAATCATGTATAATTTTCTTATTGATCCTATTTACAAGTAATTAATTTTGTCCTGTAGCTACTTAAGTCATTGCTCTTGTATCTGAACTTGGTTTAAACACTCGGCTGGCCTATAATGAATTGAAATAAATATTGATTTGGCATTGTATATTCAAATCTGTTATTCTACTCTGCATTTTATATGTTATTCCACTCTGTGTTTCTTCTCTGTGACTCACATAATAAGCCCAATCCTTCTCTTTGTCTCTAAGCTAAGCAGTTCATAAGTTCAGTCTCCCTCTCTGAGGCTAGATATATAAGGTATATCTCTTCCATAAGCACTGCTAATTAGAGATAAGAGAATGGGAACTGTTATCTCAGCAATGCCTGGAAATTAGGTGTACCAAGAGAGGTTTGTTGCTTCAAATACTTTTAGTCTCTGAGAAGCTAAATGAAACTATGTCATCTTTGAGAAATGGACCAAGTTGACCTTGTGTAGTAGCAAGTACCCTAGCATACAGATTATGGATGCTAGCATGGGTTCTTGGATTGGCTTTTCTAAAGGAAAACAACTCAAAAAAGGTTAACAATCTCACTTTAATCAAACATATATCATTTACCTAGTTCAGGGGAAAAAGCACCCTGAAATTCAGAGAAAATGCAAATGGAAGTTACAAGCAGACCAAAAATACAGAGAAAACAACACAATTCAACAGACCAGAAGACAGGGCTTTGTGAGAGATGACTTGAAGTGAAGTTTCCCCAGTCTGAACATCCTATTAGATGCTTATTTCTTCTTTATACTTTGTAACTAAATTCAGTATCATTTCCCTATACATATGGGATTATTGTGTATTTCAAAGTAATGTAAGAGCTATTGGGTATTAATACAATTGATTGAATTAACTATTGAGACCAGATTAGAGGCATTTTTAGTTTGGGGAAAGGAATGGTAGTGTGAGAGGTAGCAGAGGGTTAAGTTTGTACAGAACTGCAAGAATTGCTAAAACAAGACTACTGATAAAAAGTATGGTACAGTAGCCTTGCAAAGAGTTGAGGCAGTGGCCTTGAAAAGAAGTTGGGTTGCCAGATCCCAGAGAACTCCTAGATAATACTAAAAATGAAATAATGTAGAATAAAAAGGAGCTGACAGCAGCAGGTGAATTTGACCAATTAGAAAGCAGACAGTGGCCTTGGGACACTCAGGTCCAGATAAGGACACATCTAGGTTGGACTGGTGGGGGTTCAGTATTCTGGGGTTGTTACTGTGCTTGCTTAGTAAACCTCATGTGTTATGTATGCTATCTAACAAAATTAGAGCCTCATTAGTAATAATTATGGTAATGGATTGAGATTGATTTGCACCAATTAGTTAGCATTAGTAAGATTGTGAGTTTGCCTTACCAACCAATGGTAAGGCAGGATAGGGGTTGAAGGTGGAGTTAGGATTAGGATAACAGAAGCCTGTGAGCTTCCACAATTTGCACTCCCTGGCAGATGCTGTTTGAGCGACAGGGGCTGTGCCCTTTGTCATGAGAAAGAATAAAGACCTTTTCTGATATCAGACTCAGACTTGGAACTTTTTCATCCCACACAGTTTGGAAGTCCCACTGAGATTTTTTGGGACCCCTCTCTGGAGAGGGGAGGAGGAGTTCTCTGGCCTTGACTGAGTGGCAGGGTGCCCCACTGAGTCTTCTTCTTTTTTATTAAATTGGTTTATTTAGTTTTAATTTACAACATTCAGTTCCACAGTCCCTTAAGTTTCGAATTTTCTCCCCCCCCTCTATCATGGCAGCATGTACTCCAATATAGGATCTACAAATATCTTCACATTAATCATTAGTCAGGTTGTAAAGAAGGGTTATAACTAATGGAATAATCAGAGGGAAAGAGGAAACAAAACAAAACAAGAAAAAGAAACACAGCAAGTAGTTTGTTTCAATCTGCATTCAGACTCTGTAGTTCTTTCTCTGGATGTGGATATCTCTTTTGATCATGAGTCTTTGAGTTTGGAGTTGTCTTATAACCTTAAATTGAAGTCTATTGAAGTCAGTCATCACACATACGTTGTGTCTGTGATTGTGTACAGATTTCTCCAGGTTCTGTTCTTCTCACTCAGCATCGGTTTATATAAGTCTCTCCAGGTTATTATAAAGTCTGTCTGCTCCTCATTTCTTATAGCACAATAGTATTCCATAACATTCATATACCACGACTTGTTCAGTCATTCCCCAATTGATGGGTATCCCCTTGATTTCCAATTCTTTGTCACCACAAAAAGAGCTACTATAAATATTTTTGTATGTACAGATCCTCCTCCCACTTCTCTGATCTCTTTGGGATATAACCCTAGAAGTGGTATTGCTAGGTCAAAGGGTATGCACTTATTTATAGTCCTTTGGGCATAGTTCCAGATTGCTCTCCAGAATGGCTGGATCATTTCACAACTCCACCAACAATGCATTAGTGTTCCAATTTGTCCACATCCTCTCCAGCATTTATCATTTTCCTGTTTTGTCATCTTAGCCAATCTGTCCGCGGAGATGTGGTACCTCAGAGCTGTTTTGGTTTGCATTTCTCTAATCACTAGTGATTTAGAACATGGATTCTCTGAGGTATGGCACAGATTTCTCTCCAAGTTAAGCCATAGGGACTACAACTCATGAATCTTTGCTTGTGAGATTCTTTTACAGAAAGGCTTAGCTCTGCATTAGTCTCTTTCATTTCAAATCTGACCTCTCCTGAAAGAAACAAGCAATAAAACATATATAGACAGACACATACACAATTATATCTCCTTCTATCCACTGGCAGAACATAAATTCCTTTCCATTCTCTTTTCCCACACAAAGAGAAAAGTCTTCAAACCTCAATGGGCAAAACCAATTATTTCAAAATGCCATTAATTCACAGCCTAATGATTATTTAATTTACAAACACTTTCACACACAACTATATTGGATTCCCACAACAAACCTGTGACACAGGAAGGGCATTCTTTTCATTCACACCTGAAAGTATTAGCTCAGAATAGCTGAGCAACTTGACTCAAATTCCAGCAGTTGAGACAAGAACTCAAACCTGTGACTGAGCATGTTCTGTCCACAGTACTAGACAGACTGTTTCCACTTTCAATCTTTCCTTTTCACTTTCACTGTCTGCACTTTTAATCATTTCTTCAGAGATATTATGCCATTTGGTGCTCATATACTAAATATTCAAATTCTTTCATGATCTGTCATATCTGAAAGTATTATGTAATTTCCCTAGTAATAGCTTTCAGTCTTGTTTTTTTTTCTCTTACAATATTTGAGATCATATGAAGAATACAACTACTTGCTTTACTAAAAGCACAAAAAGTTTTGTTTTGGCCTAATAATTTTTTGTGATAGCTATTACTTAATTCTTTTCTTAGTTGCCTTTAAATGCTTCTGGTCACTAGAATAAAAATAAAATCCTCGTAATGATAATTGCACATGTATAGCTTACATCAGATTGCTTACCATCTCAGGGAGGAGGGAGGGGAAGGAGGAATGGAATTTGGAATTCAAAATTTTAAAAAAAGTTTAAAAATTGTTTTAATCTCTAATATGGAAAAATAAATATTTTATTAAAAATAAAATCTGTTTGTACGAAAAACAAATCCTTATACTAAACATTTTAAAGATGCATGGCATTTCCCATGTCTGAAACTGTCTCATACACAAATTTGAGTCTATCATCTTTTTACTACTAATTAATTAATAGGTGTCAGCATTCATTTTTTGTGAGATTTCCAGTTGTAAACTCACCTTCCTTCATTAGCTCCCCCTTCCCCAGGACAACAAAGCAATCTGATATGCTTTACATATATAATCATATTAAACATATTTTCACATTAGTCATGTTGTGAAAGAAGAATCAAGACAAAAGGCAAAAACCATGAGAAAGAAAAAAAAAAGTAAATGAAAAAGAGAAAATAGTATGCTTCAATCTGCATTCAGACTCCATAGCTCTTTTTTCTGGATGTGGATAGTATTTTCCATTATAAATTCTTTGGAACTATCTTAGATCTTTTCATTGCTGAGAAGAGAATTCGATGAAAGTTGGTCATTGCACAATGTTGCTCTTGCTGTGTTCAGTGTTCCCCTGATTCTTCTCACTTCACTCAGCATCAGTTTATGCATAAATTTCCACATTTTTCTGAATCCATCTGCTCCTCATTTGTTATGGAACAATAGTATTCCATTACATTCATATAGCACAACTTGTTCAATTATTCCCCAGTTGAGGGGCATCCCTTCAATTTCCAATTCTTGGCCACCACAAAAAGAGATGCTATAAATACTTTTGTACATGTGGGTCCTTTTCCCTTTCTTATAATCTCTTTGGGATGCAGACATAGCAGTGATATTGCTGGATAAAAGGATATACAGTTTGATTGCCCTTTGGGCAATCTATCATCCTTTTGTAAGGAAATGGACAACATGCTTCACTATTACTCTTCTTGAAGCCCTTTCCCATTTAGTGGTTCACAGACCCCTTGGAGGTTCTAGATAGTGGTCCAAAAGATTTGAACTAAAAATTTGTCAATGGCACCTTAAGCAGTAAATAATCACCCAAAGTTCTTACTGAGATATTAATCCTCTGGGACAATAAGCATGTCCATATTTCAATCGCAATAGGATTCTTACTACAATGCTTTTTTTTTTTTAATGCAATTGGGGTTAAGTAACTTGCTTAAGGTTACATGGCCAGTTATTTCTGGGTGTGGTGCTAAGTATCTGAGCCCAGATTCGATCCCCAGGTCTTCCTAACACTGGGGGGCCAGTGCTCTTACTCGCTGAGCCACCTGGCTGCCCCTACTACAGTGCTTTGAAATCATTATGGTGAGGCATATAATGCTTTTCTAGTTCATGCAATGATAACTTCACTTTCTCATATTTTCTGATTAGGGGCAACATATATTTTTAGCTTCTCAACTTGACATCAAACTGTTTCCAAACTTCTAGGAAGGGTGGACATTCATATACAAATGCTCACAGGTATGCATAGTCTCTCACTGGTTGGCTATTACTGCACCAGATTAGTCCTCTCATTCCTAGGTTATCTTGTAATCACATCTCATAAAAGCTGAAATTATCAGAACAAGGTCTTACTTTGGTTTGAATTCTGGTAACAGAGATTACAGTCTCTTTGGAACCATGATGGCTATGCATTTACAGTAGAGGCCACAAGGAAACCATGATGGACACCCACAACCTTTCTACAAAACCGACCTCAAAGTGCCCCTCATTGCAATGCTCAGGTTCTTTTCTGATTTGAACATAAGTTCCACTTCTACTTATTATTGTTATTATTCAACTCCTTGTCAGCTTCTCAAAGTTGTATTTGGCAACACAGATCAGTCTTTCAGTAGAGTTTCAATGAAGTATATAGCAGATTTTCCAGTGGTAGAAAGAAGAAAGTTATGTCTGAAGAAATCCTATCCATAAAAAGGAGATTTTAAATATAAACATTAAAAAAGTAATATGTGCAATTGAAGCAAAGTACATTTATCATTTAATACATTACTTGTCTTGAGCCAGTAGAAAAATAACCTTTTGATATCATAATCAGCAATTCATTTAATTGACTGGTTAGGTAGCTAAACACAAAAAATGAATTTACATTGTTTGGGATTGTCTTGGATCTCTATTGCTGAAAATAGCTGTCATTCACACTTGCTTATTGAACAATATTGCTGTTACTGAGTACAATGTTCACTTCACTATGTGTCAGTCATTTTTTATTGTCTTGGATCATTGTAATGTTGATAAAAAGTCAGTCACAGTTCTTCATCAAACAATATTGCTGTTTTTGTACACAATGTTCTGCTTCTGTTCACTGCTCTACACATCAGTTCATGTAACTCATTCAAGATTGTACTAAAATCGAAATGCTATTGGGGTGGAGTCAAGATGGCAGAGTAGAAACAGGACCTCTACACAGCTTCAGCTCCCACCTTCCCCAGTTCATGTAAAAGGGATCTCTCAACAAACTGTGGAGCTACAGAACCCACAAAATGACATAGAGAAGCTAACCTCCTGCTGAGGACAGCCCTGCAGGCCTGCAGGAATTGGCCAGCGCAGTGCTCTGGGAGCCGAGCCCAGGCCCACGTGAGCCGGAGGTTTTGGCCCCAGGGTGGGCCTGACCAACCACCAGATGGGGGGACTCCAGATCACTAGCAGCTGTGGCCATTTCCAGATTCATCAACACATAGAAGCAAAGAACAAAGTGAGAGGTCAGTGCAGTCAGGACTTTGGGACCCAGTAAGAGGGAGTATCTCGGCTGTTGCCCCCAGGGTGAGAAGCTGCTAAGATGCCGGCACAGCCAGCCAGCACCACGTGACAGCTTCAGCTCCTGGCCTGCAGAGTGTAGGGGGACCAAACGACCAGTCTGAGGGGTAATCACTCTTACTTTAACCTGCTTGGATCTGGATTGCAATCTAGGGTGGAGGTCCTGGGGTGTGTGTCCAGCTTGCCAGAGTGTGTGAAGGCTTCAGAGAGGGCACCCATCTAATACCTCTGGCAGCTGAGAAAACCCCAGCGGTTGGAATGAAAGCTCCCCTGTCTGGTGGCAGAGTCCTATTGTGGCAAAAAAGCCCAGGGGTCAAGTGACTGAGGGGTGACATGACCAGGCAAAGGAAACAAAACAAACAGAAGAATACAACATTAGACTCCTATTTGGGGGACAAAAAGAATCAAAGCATGGAACAGGAGGAAGACAGTGAAGTCAGAACTCCTGCACCAAAACCTTCAAAGGAAAATATGAGCTGGTTATAGGCCATAGAGGACCTTAAGAAGCAGTTAAGAGAAGTGGAAGAAAAATTGGGAAGAGAAAAGAGAAAGATGCAAGAAAATTATGAAAGGAGAGTCAACAACCTGACTGAGGAAAATAACACCTTAAAAAACAGACTTACTCAAATGGCAAAATAAGCTCAAAGAGGAGAGGAATGCCTTTAAAAGCTGAATTTGCCAGATAGAAAAAGAATCTCAAAAGCTCACTGAGGAGAATCATTCCCTCAGATTTAGAATGGAACAAAGGGAAACTAATGACTTTATGAGAAATCAAGATGCTGTTAAACAGATCCAAACAAATGAAAGAATAGAAGGCAATGTGAAATATCTCATGGGAAAAAGCACTGACCTGGAAAATAGATCCAGGAGAGATAATTTAAAAATTATTGGACTACCTGAAAGCCACGATCAAAGAAAGAACCTAGAAATAATTCTCCAAGAAATTCTCAAGGAAAACTGCCCTGATGTTTTAGAACCAGAAGGCAAAATAGAGGTTGAAAGAATCCACTGATCACCTCCTGAAAAAGATCCCCAAAAGAAATCTCCTAGGAATATTATAGTCAGGTTCCGGAATTACCAAATCAAGGAGAGTATTTTACAAGCAGCCAGGAAGAAACAATTTGAATACCGTGGAAACACAATCAGGATAACCCAGGATCTGGCAGCTTCTACACTGAGGGGTCGAAGGGCCTGGAATATGATATTCCTGAAGTCAAAGGAGCTGGGATTAAAACCAAGAGTCACCTACCCAGCAAAACTGAGTATCATGTTTCAGGGGAAAATATGGTCATTAAGTGGAATAGAGGACTTTCAAGCATTCTTGATGAAAAAACCAGAGTTGAATAGAAAATTTGACATTCAGATATAAGAAGCAAGAGAAGCATGAGAAGGTAAACAGGGAAGAGAAATCATAAGGAACTTATCAAAGTTGAACTATTAACATTCCTACATGGAAAAACAATAATTGTAACTTATGAAACTTTTCTCAGTATGAAAATAGTTGAAGGGAATATATAGTCTTTATCAGAGGGTATATGGGTGTATGAATACATATGTGGATGTGTATATATATGTTTACAGGTATACATAGATAGAGGGCATAGGACCAATTTAATAGGAAGGGATGATACTTAAAAGGTGAAATTAAGAGGTGAGAGAGGAATATAATGAGAGGAGATGGGGAGGGGCAGAACGGGGCAAACTATCTCATATTGAAGAGGCAAGGGAAAATGGGTACAATGGAGGGGAAGAACAGGAAGGCATAAGGGAATGGGTCAACCTTTTACTCATTGAACTTGGCTCAGGGAGGGAATGACATACACACTAAATAGGATATCTCACCCTACAGGAGAATAGGGGGGAAGGGGGTGAGAGGGGGATAATGGAAGGGAGTGCAGGCTGGGGTGGGGAAGTTGGAAGCACACACTTTTGAAAAGGGACAGGACCAAAGTAGAGAATAGAACAAGTGGGAGGTGGGATAGGAGGGAGGGAAATATAATAAGTCTTCTACAATATATCTGCTATGGTAATGTTTTGCATTAGCTACACATGTATAACCTATATTGAATTGCTTATCTTCCCAGTAAGGGTGGGTGACACGGGAGGAAGGGAATGAATCTGGAATTAAAAGTTTTAAAACCAAATGTTTAAAAAAAATATATATATATAATTATTATTATTAATACTATTTTACATGTAATTGGGAAATACGAGGAGGAGATATCCTGGGGGACCACTATTTTGGGGAGGTGGGTAGGGGAAAAACTGGGAGAAAATTTGTAACCCAAAATCTGGCAGAAATGAATGAAGTAAATCAGAAGTTAATAAAGCATTTGGAAAAAAAAAAGAAATGCCATAACAAAAAAAAAGATTTTACTAAAATTACCCTGCTTGTCATTTCTTAAAGAACAATAATATTCCATTATGATCACATACTGTGTTTCCCCGATAATAAGACACTGTCTTATTAAATTTTTTTGGACAGAAAAACACCAGAGGGCTTATTTTCAGGGGAGGGCTTATTTATTCGAAGATCCAAAAGTTTTTCTTTACAGAGAACTGCAAGATTCTTGCCATGTGACTCCTCTACAATTGCTTTCTTATACTCAACAGTATCGCTCTTCCTTTTTGAACTCATGTCTGGGGGTCAAAACAGACAGAATAATAAAATTATGACCATCAATCCTTCTTTTCACTCCATCATGCCCCCTGAGTTCTTCTTTTTTCCTCCATCATGCCCTTTTTATCTTCCATCATGCCCCCTCACTCCCGCTTACATACCGGGTTTTTATGTTGTCCCGCCTCAGCTCTCCTCTGCGGCACTGCTCTCAATGGCACCAGCAAGCAAATCACTGGGGAAGAACAGGATGACGCGCTCACTGCTGCAGCTCTGATTGGATGCAGCTCAGAGTGCGGCGTGCGTTTCACCTGGGGGTGGGGGGGAGACGGTGCATACAGAGGGTACTGTAATGTAGCGTGTAGCGCAGGGGATCACCTTCACTACAGTAGCAATCTCAATAGGGCTTATTTTTGGGGGAGGGCTTATTTTAGAGGAATCTTACACAGTAAGGGGAGGGCTTATTTTCGGGATAGGTCTTATTATCGGGGAAACACGGTATTACAGTTTGTTTAGCCATTCCCTAACTCATGAGCATTCCCTCAATTTCTAATTCTTTGCCCCAAAAAAGAGCTGCTATAAATATTTTTATACAAATATGACCTCCCCCCCCCTCCCTTTTTGGATGATATTAATTGATCATAGAGTAAGTACAGTTTTATAGGACTTTGAATATAGTTCCAAATTGCTTTCCAGAATGGTTGGATCAGTTCACAACTTCACCAACAGTGCATTGTGGTCCAGGTTTTCCCACACACCCTCCAATATTCAACATTTTCCTTTGTTGTGATAATAGCCACTCTGAAAGGTGTGAGGTGGTACCTCAGAGTTGTTTTAATTTGCATTTTCTCTGATCAATACTGATTTAGAACCTTTTTTTCATATGACTATAGATACTATTATTTTTATCACTATGATTTTGATTTATACTGTTTCCCGCCAACTTTGTTCTCCTATTACTGTTATTATCCTCACTTTTTATATCCTCTCATTTGCCCATTGAACTAAATGTATTTCCATTGCAAAACTATTTCTTTTCATGTAGATCAGCTAAGAGTGAAGTCCATTTTCTGTTGCTTCTTCCCCAACTATTTCCAGGTTTGGGTACTGCATTGTGAGCTCCCTGACAGCAGAGACTTTATTTTGGCTTTCTTTGCACCCTCAGAGTTGAGAATCGTACTTGAAACAGGTGCTTAATCAATCACTATTGACTGCCTGACTGGGCCCAGGATGACAGCAGCCCCCAGCCTCTACCTCAATCCCTGAATTCTGGGCTCTCTCCTAGTGGTCAGATGCCTGTTCTGACTTCAGTAATGGTTCTGTCTCTTTTTTTTTTTGCTCCTAATCACCTTTAAGCTGTCACCTATGTGAGGTTCTAACCCTGAAAGAACCTGACCAGACCCAACACTGAGGATCACAGAGACTTTTTTCTAGGCTCATGAAGGGTCTCATATCATGGGAGGCCATTAAGTCTCTACCTTCCAGCTCCCTAAATGGTGGCCATCATCACCTTCATGAACCTAGTCAATGATTCTCCAAGAATGGACAGAGATTGAGTCACAGAGATCAGGAAAGGGACTTGGGCTAATGCTTTATGCAAAGCTTAGCCTTTGATCACTTCCAAGTAGGCAGCAGCTTTCACTCCTATTCCTGTAATGCTTCATGAGAGAGAGAAAATCATGGAACCAGCCTTCCTGGATGCACTACAAATTTCAACTATGTAATGTCAGCTGGACCCTCATTGTGGGAAGGCAATCCTTTGACATCTCCCTAACTGACTCCCCATGCTACTCACCACAGCAGCTTTTCCAAATCTTTTCATTCATCCCCAACCCTCCCTTATGGCTTATTCTCTACCCAACACCCTCCTTTCCCCTTCCATCCACAACTTCTCACTTAATAATGGCCTCTTATTTCCTTTAAAAAACTGGGCAGGGGACTGTATCAGCAATGCCATATTCAAAATGCCTATGGAAATTACAGATATGCTGATATAATTATCCATCACAAAATACATCATGCTTGCCATATGGGGGAATAAGCTAGAAAATTTATTAAAATACCAAAAGACTGAGTCCCCAAACCAGAAAGTGAAAGCCATCAGAGTAGTTATGACATTGGCACAGGTAGATAAAGTAGAAAGCACCCACATTCTCAAGCCTTTAAAACAGAACAGGCTACCTCAGGCAAAGGTCCTCCTCTCCCCACTCACAGCAACCACCCAGGGTCCAGGAAGCGCGCTCCCAGCAGCTCCGGCCCCTGGCAGTCCTCAGCAGGAGTCCTTAGCAGAAATTCTGGCTGACTCCAAAAGGGCTTCGCACTGCCGCCGCTGCTGCCGCTGCCTCTGCTGCTGCTGCCGCCACCCTCACCACCACTGCTAGCCACCGCTAGCCACCGCAGGAACTCTAGCTTGGCTTCCGCTTCCTCTTGTTCCGCCCCTTCCTGCTACGTCAGCAAGTCCAATGGGGCATGGAAGATCTTTAAATCCCATAACCCTTACAGGGACAGAGCCAAAACAGCAGAATGAAAGCAGAAACTCACCTGAACTCCTCTGTGAATTCCGTCAGTAACCTCTAAAAAGTGAATCTGAATGGATTTTAGAGTGACAGAATCTGGACTGTGGCATAAGGAAAGTTTCCATGTAGGACTGGGCAAGGGGAGCATGGAGTGGGCTGGGGCAGCACCACGGTGGACCTGAGATAGACCACAGCAGAGCTAGAGGGAGCCCCGGCAAGCAAATATACCCACCACATAGGTAATTCACAGACCTTTCATTGCAGGAGATAGGATCTGTTGGAGCTGGGTAAGAAACAAACACAGGGTTCATAGCAGCAACAGGAGCTTCTACTGGGGCTATCAACCCATAGCCTGGATGTTTAAAAATCATCTCCTTAAACTTCCAGGAGCCAAGATGGTGGAGTAAACCCTAACTGCTCTAACGCCATTCCCTGACCCTGAAAACCCAGAAATGATTGCCCCACTGTAAAATCCTGAAATAGTGGAAGCAGTGGCAGGCTTGGGAGTCCTAGGGGAAGGGTGTAACTGAAACTGTGTGGGATCTGAAGTGAAGGGTGGGAGTCATCCCAACAAGCCCCATCCCAGCTGACCAGTGGGAGATCCTGAAGCCAAGGGGGGTGGAGCCAGCAAGTGCTAATACCAGAAGCCCAGGTGTGCCTAACCACAACCAGGAGAATCTGCAGACAGCAGCACAGCAGGCCACCAGCTGCTGAGCCTGCCCCAGATCTAGCCTAGGGGTACAGAGGTGGAAACCTGAAGTGACAAGACCACCCCTCCCCCACACCATACTCTGTGAGCCTCAGGGTAACTTAGGAGAAACACTGAGAGGCCTGGCCTTGGCCTTAGTGTAGACACCCAGAGGCTATAGCACACAAAGTCAACAACCAGGCCTCTAGCTCCCAGCTTGCTAAGTATGGGTCAGAGCCTTTTGAACCCCAGAAGCAGAAATCCACTTTACAAGTCAGGAAATAGTCAATCACAATGGACAAGAAGGAAGTTGGGAAATCAAGAACAAAAATGATTCAATCCTATTATAGCTAGCGCGAACAATCAAATTCAGAGCACAACATTCACTCTATACTCATACCTGAGACCACAGAAGGAAATATGGTCTCACACCCAAACACCATTCTTGGAAGAGCTCAAGAATGATTTTAAAAGCCAAATTAGAGTGGTAGAAGATAAATTCACCAATGCTTTTAAAATTACATTGACCAAAATGGAAAAAAAAAATCTCACTGAAGAAAACAAATACTTAAAAAGTAAAATGTTTGAACTGGGACAGGAGGTTCAAAATCTAATTGGAGAAAATACCTACTTAAAATTGAAATCTGAACATACAGAAAAGGAGCTTCAAAAACTAACCGAGGAAAATAAATCACTAAAAATTAGAATCAGTCAAATTGAAGCTAATGACTATGTGATGCATCAAGAATCAGTCAAACAAAACATAAAGATTGAAAAATTAGAAAAAAAGTGGAAAAACAACTGACCTGGAGAACAGATCCAGGAGAGATAACCTAAGAATTACTGGTCTATCAGAAAGCCATGATGAAAAAATCAACCTGGACAACATTCTCCAAGAGACTGTCGAAGAAAACTGTCCTAGAATCAGAGGGTAAAATAGTAATTGAAAGAATTCACTGGACTCCTTCTGAAAGAGATCCCAAATTGAAAATTCCAAGAAATATAGTAGCCAAATTCCAGAATTATAGGGTCAAGGAGAAAATACTGCAAGCAGCCAGAAAGAAACAACTCAAATATTGTGGAACTACAGTCAGGATCACTCAGGACCTAGCAGCTTCTACATTAAAAGATTGGAGGGATTGGATTTTGATATTTTGTAAGGAAAAAGAGCTTGGACTGCAACCAAGGATCAACTATCCAGCAAAACTGAACAGAATCTTTCAGGCAAGGAGATGGTCATTCAATGAAATAAGGCACTTCCAGACTTTCCTGATGAAAAAGCCCGAGCATGGGGCAGCTAGATGGTGCAGTGAATAGAGCACCAGCCCTGGAGTCAGGAGGACCTGAATTCAAATCTAGCTTCAGACACTTAACATTTACTAGCTGTGTGACCTTGGGGAAGTCACTTAACCCCAATTGTCCTACCTTCTCCCCCTTCAAAAAGAAAAAAAGAAAGAAAAAGCCAGTGCTCAATGGGAAATTTGATCTTCAAATACAAGACTCAAGAGAGACATAAAAAGGTAAACAAGGAAAATACACACACACACACACACACACACACACACATGATTCAATAAGAGCAAACTGTTTACATCCTTATATTGGAAGCTGATACCGGTCAATTATTGAGATTTATATAATTATGGTGACATTTAAAAGGGATATACATAGATAGAGAGTGTGGGTATAAATGAACTAATCTGATGATAAAAACCCTTATTAAGGGGTACAAAGGAACTGTAATAAGAGAAAAGGAAAGGAGGAGGCAGAAAAGGGTAAATTGTGCCACACAAAGAGGGAAAGAAGGGAGGGAGATGAACATCATATGAACTTTATTTTCACTAGTTCTGGTTTAAGGAGGGATCAACATAATCAGTTAAGTTTAGGATTCTAATGTGAAAAGACACAAAAACTCATTATAGTAGAAGGAAAGGAGGGAGGGAGAGGAGCACTGTATGAAATTTACTCTCATCAGTTTGGGTTCAAGGAGGGAATAACATACTTTGTTAAGTATAAAAATCTACTGTGCCCTACAGGCAGTAGGAGAAGTAAGGAGTAAAAAAGGGGGGTAGTTAGAAGGGAGAGAAATAGTAGTAAGGGGGAAGGGTAGAAAAAAGGAGGGGGGCTGATAAGAACTGACAGAAACCATATGATTATCTCAATAGATGCAGAAAAGGTTTTTGATGAAATACAACATCCATTCCTATTAAAAACACTAGAAAATGTAGGAATAAATGGAATCTTCCTTAAAATAATGAGTAGCATCTCTCTAAAACCATCAGTAAGTATTATGTGTAATGGGGATAAGCTAGAAGCATTTCCCATAAGATCAGGGGTGAAACAAGAATGTTCACTATCACCCCTCTTATCCAACTTGGTACTAGCAATGTTATTAGTAGCAATAAGAGAAGAAAAAGAAACTGAAGGAATCAAATTAGGCAAAGAAGGGATTAAGCTATCACTCTTTGCAGATGATATGATGATATACCTAGAGAATCCTAGAGAATCAAGTAAAAAAGTACTTGAATTAATAGATAAATTTGGCAGAGTTGCAAAATATAAAATAAAGCCACATAAATCCTCAGCATTCCTGTATATTTCTAATGAAGTCCAACAGCAAGAGATAGAAAGAGAAATTCCATTTAAAATTAGCATAGACATTATGAAATATAATCTACCTGCTAAAACAAACCCAGGACCTATAGGAACACAATTACAAAACGCTTTTCACACAAAGTCAGGTCTAGTTAATTGTAAAAACATCAATTTCTTGGGGCTGGATCGAGCTAACGTAATAAAAATGACAATTCTACCTAACTTACATTGGTCTCATTTTTGTTTTGCTTTGTTTCTCTTTTCTCACTGTTCATTCCATTGGTTATAATCCTTCTTTACAACTTGACTAATGTTTAATGTGAAGGTATTTGTAGATCCTATATTTGACTGCATGTCACCATGGAGGGGGGAGGGGGAAAATTTGAAACTCAAGGGATTGTGGAACTAAATGTTGTAGACTAAAAGTAAATAAATAAATTTAAATTAAAAAAAGAAAAATACTGGACATTTACTAAGAGCTATCTTATTCTTCCTATTTCACACAAAGCAGATGCCTTCTTTTTCTTTTTCACCACAGTATCTGATGAAAAATTCCTCCTTTTGCTTGCTAAAGCAATTCTCTTTATATGTGCAAATAATTTTATTCCATCCCTTATCTACCCTGGTATGTTGATTCCCTAATATCTTCATTTTTTTTCCACGAATTTTCACTCTCTCCCACACTAAGGACTACTTTCCTGTTGTCACAAATAAAACCATTTCTCTCAAAACAACCTTAATGAACCATGCATCCCCATGAGATATTGTCCAAAATTTTTTCTCTATTTCATGGTTAAACACCAAGAGATGACTAGTTACACATAGTGTCTCCATCTCTTTTCCCTTGCTTTCTTGGAAACTCTCTACAGGCTGACTCCCAAGTTCATTGTTTAACTGAAACTTCTTCCTCTAAAATTACTAATAATCTTGAAATTGCTAAGTTTGATGATCATTTCTTAATCCTTATTAGTCTTGACTCCTCTGCAGGCTTTGACACTGTCCATCACTGCCTTTTTTTGATACTCTCCTCTCTAAGCTTTAGTGACACTACTCTCTCCTTTCACCACATGCAAAATGAAACTCATTCTCTTTCCCCAACCCTCCCATTCTCCTACCTTCCTACTGCTATCCAAGGCATCTTCCAGTCATCCAAGCTCACAGATGAAGGCTCATGCACTCCTCGACTCTCACACATTCACCCTCCTGGCCCCTCTATTCAATCTGGAGCAAAGTCCCATGACTCCACCCCTGAGAATCTCTCCCATATATTTTTCTCTCCAAGCACTATTACCATTCTGGTTCCGTCCCCAATAACCTCACACCTGAGGTCTTTCAGAGCCTGCTGGATCATCCAGCTGCCTCATCACTCCCCAGCCCAGCCAATGCCCCACCCAGCTGTCAAGTTCATCTTCCTAAAGCTCTCACCTGACCATGTCACCACCCACTCAACAACCTCCTCTGGCTCCCGGCAAAAGGATCCAATATAAAATCCTCCCCAGGGCTGCTAAAGCCCTTCATAACCTCCCCCTCTGCTACTCTTCCAGTCTTCTTTCATCCAATAATAACCTTCCCCACATAAGCTACAATCCAGTGGTATGGGCCCCCCTTCTGTTCTGTGAACAGGGCACTCCACCTCCTGACTCCCTGGGCTTTCCTCACCATTCCTATGCCTCAAATGCTCCCCCTGGCTTTGCTGAAGCCCCAGCTGAGCCCACCTTCCACAATGAGACTTTCCCAGTCCTTCACTTTAGGGCTTTACCTCTCTTGACCAACTCCAATTCATCCTGACCAACGTGGGTTTCTACATAGTTGTTGGAGTGTTGTCTGCCCCTCCAGACTGTGAGCTCCCTGAGAGATGGGGAAGTCCCTTTTACCTCTTTATGTTCCCAGTGCTTAGCCCAGGGCCTGGCTTGTAGCAGATGCTTAAATGTTTCCTGACTTGAAGGTCTAAGAAAGAGCTCACATAGGAAACCTAGTTCCTGTTAACACCTTCAGGGAAATTTCATGCCCCAAATTCCAAATAATGACTTGATATAATATCATGAATTTATCCCTGACAGGGAGCTGAAAGACCATATAATCCAAGCCCCTCATTTTACATATGGGGAAACTGAGGCTCCATGGTTCAGTGACTGGCCCAGGAAGCCATGGCTAACAAACATCTGCAAAGGAATTGCAAGGCAGGTCTTCCTGCCCCAAATCTAGCACTTGCTTCAGCACAACACAGAGCAGCCCCTTGTAATCCCGGCTCTCACCTCACTCACCTGGACAGCAGCTCCTCAGGCCTTCTTGCTCCAGCAGCCATGGGGCTTCCCTTTGCTCAAAATAGGAGATCACATCTTCTCTGGGAACGGGAAACCCTGGGCATGGGGAGTCAGGGAAGGGCATGTAAAGAAACTTGTAGCTTAATTCTCTTTAGGGAGAGGGATGTGGATACAGAACTACTCCATTTTGGGGATCTCTCTATTCTGGTCACACTCAGGCGTCTGTACTGACCATTAGGGCTTGTGATACAAATAACCCAAAGGAGAATGTTCTGAGAAACAGCCAAACCCGCTTCCCCCAGCCTGTTCTGCCCCATTCTGGCAGAGACTCCTAGACCCACAACTGGATAAAATGGTTATTGTGCCAGATCAGCCTCAAGCCCCAGCAACAGGGATGGACCTTCATGAAGCAGCTTTTGTCCTGACTCCCCACCCAGCTCCTCACTCCCTGAACCCTATAGAAGCCTTAGGTGCTGTTCATTCAGGGAGAGTCCTGCTGACAAACTCACCAAACCCTAGCTGGTCCAAAGTCTACTTGTCAGCTAGTGTGGCACCCATGGTGGCATGCAAGCAAGGACCCCAGGGTGGTCCCCAAGACTCCAGAAGGATAGTTTCCATAGCATTAATTTTGGGGACTTCTTGGGAGAGATGGAGGAATAAATCATGGAATCAGTTTGGAATCAGAGAATTTGGACTTGGTGCACCTTCTCCATAGAAGGATGCACTGATTGCATAGTTTCCATTCTCAAGAAATCAGAGGCAGCTGAAAGTTCAGAGGAGAGAGCCCTGGGCCTGGAGTCAAGTTTGCCTGAATTTAAATCTGGCCTCAGACAGTTAGGAGTTGTGTGCCCCTGGACAAGTCACTTAACCTCTGTTTGCCTCAGTTTCCCAACTCTAAGATAGGGAGACAGAGCTGAAAGGCACTTCATAATTAAATAGTCCAATCATCATCAGTTTACAGGAGGAAACTTCAAGCCCAGAGAGGGGATTTGCTCAAAGGTCATACCCTTTATGAGCATCAGAGTCAACTCTTGAAATCACAGTCATTAAGAATCCAATGGAATTTTGAGAAAGGCATTTTATGCCATTTAATATCACCCAACCTGGAAGGCTATTGTGAAGATAAAATGACACAATATTATAAAGAAAGCAATTGGCAGAGCCCCTGGTAAATAGCTTTCCCTACTTTTCCTAACATCTGTGCTGGAATAATAGGGCTATAGGAAGGAGAATGAAGGACAAATTGCCATACCAGCCAAAATTAAAAGCTATGAACTACCAATGCATGCTTGTTAAAAAGAACATATTAGACCCATCCCAAAGAGGAAGGGGTTGCAAGGAAAAGTTGCCCGAGCAGTTTTCAGAGGTTTGGCAGCAAAAGTGTTGTCCAGGTAGAGGTTAGACCCAACAAGCCCTGAGATTGGTTCCACACCTGAGATTCTTCCACATCAGCTGGATCTTTGACCTCAAGCTACCTAGAACTGGTGAGAAACAGCTTCAAGATCAACAAAGGAAACCCTCAGCTCCCTATCACACAATGCAAAGTCTTTGTATAGGAAAACCAAGTAGCATGAGGACTCAGTCTCTTGGAAACAGAAGGCCAACACTTTTCTTTCTCTAATAACTGATAGTTGCTCCAAACCCTGCACACCAGGGAATGAAAATATTCCCTTCGAGTACAGACTCAGAGTTAACAGGGGAAGTGTCCTTACCCAGGGAGAGTAGGTTCTGGGCATTCTCCAGCATGACCTCCTTGTACAGCTCCTTCTGAGGAGGGTCCAAGAGGTCCCACTCATCCTGGGTGAAGTCCACAGCCACATCCTTAAATGTCACTGTCTCTTAAATCATCAAAAGTCACAGGATGTAGAGCTGAAAGACACTTCAGAGTTAAATAGTCCAGTCCTCATCAGTTTACAGGAGGAAACTTGAAGCCCAGAGCAGGGATTTGCCCAAAGGTCATAGCCTTTATGAGTGCCAGATTCAACACTTGAAATCACATTCATTAAGAGTCCAATGGAATTTTGAGAAAGGCATTTTATGTTATCAGGTGGAATAAAACTGAGGAAGGTCATCAATTTACTATCTGCCTGTGAAATCAACACAGACCCCACAACAAAGTCTGAGAAATCAATAGAGATCATCATTGAAGTCCCAGGACCTCTGAAAATATCAGCAAGACCCTCCTCCAGGACTTCCGTAAACACACAAGAAGAAAATCCTCTTTCAGGGCTTCTGAGCCAGCAGCAAGGTCCCAGGGCTTCTGCAACAACAGCACTGTCCTCTATCAGCAGATGAATCTGACAAAGTAACATGAAAACAGACCGACCAAGTACTGGCACCACAGTCATGCCTCCTCCTAGTTCTCAATTCTTCTCAGTTCTCAGTTCTTCTCAGTAATCAGTTCTGTCTCCAAAAGTTCTGTCCTCAATTCTGCTCTCTCCAGCCTGGGCCTCTCCTTCTATATGATCATTAGCTTCTCCCTGCCCCACCCCTTCCTGTTGCCTCAGCAAGTTCCTCCAACTGTGGGATTCACAAGTTCTGTTTTCTTTAACAAAGGCTTGATAGGGGGCAGCTAGGTGGCACAGTGAATAGAGCACCGTCCTAGAGTCAGGAGGACCTGAGTTCAAATCTGGCCTCAGACACATGACACAAAAACTAGCTGTGTAACCTTGGGCAAATCATTTAACCCCAATTGCCCTCCAAAAAGCAAAAAAACAAAAAAACAAAAAAAACCCCAACCCCCAAAACAAAGGCTTGAGGGTTGAGAAAAGCTCAACTTGAAACAAGTTGCTAAGTACTTGTTTGTTTGCCATTACAAGGTCTCTCCCACTCAAAGGGAGAACCTGAAAAATCCATAGCTAAAAAGGAGGCCCGACCCTCCTTCCTCTCTCTTCCCATACCCCAGGATGAGCCCTGCCCAGACCCTCCCCTCCCCTTCCTCCAGAGTCCTAGGGTCCCTTCTATCCTCCCCTCTCCAGGTCATGTCTGCTGGGTGAAAGAAAATGGGGTGGGGTGGGAGGACAACTCTCTCAGGTTCTAAGCTGTTTTTTGGCCCCAAGAGTTTTGGAGGTGGGAAATATACTCTTCTCCCCCCCTCCCCCCCTCACCAAGTAGTGAGGATAAGTAAACTTGTTTTGCAAAATAGCCAAAAGCCAGGAAATGACTGACAAAAAGTCAAAACAATGGGCTCTGGAGGTACCACAAGATCTGCTCCAACCTTGGGGTTAGTGAGGTCATGGTAGCTCTTCTGATTATTGTTTTCAGCACTACATTATGTTAAAAGGTACCCTAAATAATGAAGTAATATCAGTACTAAACATATAAGCACCCAGTGCTGTAGAATCAGAATTTATAATGGGAAAGATAAATGAATAAAAGTGGAAATAGCAAAAGTATAAAGTGGGGGATTTCAGTCTTCCTTTCTCTGAGCTAGATAAATCAAGTAAAAAAAAAAGAAGAAAGAATTCAAGCACATGAATAAAATCTCAGATATGTTAGTATGACATATCTGGAGAGAATTAAATTGGAAAAGAAATGAATATATCTTTTCCCCCTTGGTACATAGTACCTTTACAAAAATTGACAATATATAGTTCATAAAAACCTTGTAGTCAAATACAGAAAAGTAGAAATATTAAATGCATCCTTTTCAGATCATAATGTAATAAAAATTAAATGTTATTAGATGAAGCATGGAAGCACAGATTAAAAATTAGTTGGAAATTAAATAATCTAATTTTAAAGAATGAATGGGTCAAAGGACAAATCATAGAAGCAATAAATAATTTTATGAAAGAGAAAGATAATAATGAGACATCGTACCAAACTTATAGGATGCAAGAAAAGCAATAATAAGAAAAAAAATTTCTCTCTAAGTACTTACATCCATAAAATAGAGAAGGAACAGATTAATAAATTGACTACATAATTAAAAAAAAACTAAACAAGGATGAAATTAAAAATCCCCAATTAAACAGCAAATTGGAAATCCTGAAAATTAAAAGTGAGATTAATAAAATTAAATGTAAGAAAGCTATTGAGTTAATAAATTAAACTAGAAGTTTTAATAAAATAAACCATTCATGAATACTTTTTTAAAAAGAGAAGGACTGTATTTCTAGGTGGCACAGTGAATAGAGCACCAGTCCTGGAGTCAGGAGGACCTGAGTTCAAATTTGGCCTCAGACACTTAACACTTACTAGGCATGTTACCTTGGGCAAGTCACTTAGCCCCAATTGCCCTACCTTCCCCCACTCCAAAAACAAAAAAATAATAACAAAACAAACTAAAAAAGAGAGAAGGAAACCAAATTACCAGTTTCAAAAATGAAAAGAGTGACTACAACACTAAAGATGAAATTATCACAATTATTAGGAGTTATTTTACTCAACTATATGCCAATAAATCGAACAATTTAAGTGAAATTAAAGAATTCTTTGATAAAGTATAAACAGTCTAGATTAATAGAAGAGGAAATAGAATATGTAAATAAGCCTATTTTAGAAAAAGAAATTGAGCAGACCATGAATGAGTTACCTAAGGGAAAAAAATCATCAGGACAAGGTGGATTTACAAGTGAATTTTGCCAAACATTTAAACATTAAATAATTCCATTATTAAATAAATTATTTGGAATAATTAAACAAAGGAGTTCTACAAAACTCCTTTTACAAAACAAATATTGTGCTGAAACCTTCAATTGGAAGAGCAGAAACAAAGAAAATCATAGATCAGTCTATTTTATGAATATTGATTGAAAAGTACTAAATAGCATACTAGCTTAAGGACTGCAACAAAATGTTACAAAGATAGTTGAAAATAAGAAAAATTATTAATGTAATGATTGTTATGGTTGTTATCTTTTTTTGCTATTTGGAGGGGGGGAGAGCAGGGCAATTGGGGCTAAGCGACTTGCCCAAGGTCACACAGCCAGTATATGTTAAGTGTCTGAGGCCACATTTGAACTCAGGTCCTCCTGACTCCAGGGCTGGTGCTACATTCACTGTGCCACCTAGTTGACCTTGTCCTTCAGTTTTGAAGAGGATCAAAATGACATTATTATGTTAGGGTCAAGGTACAGTGTGTCTGACTGTGACTTGTTTTAGCTATTCAAGTGCCTTTGAGCCTCACCTGTGATTACATCAAGTCTTTGCTGGAAACAGCATACATTGTGTTGCCCTTAATAAGCCTAAGGGCGTTTGGAGACTTTCCTTGCCCTTTGGCCTAACACCATCACTTGCTGAAAAAGCAGAACAGGAAAGAGCTGGGACCAAGCAGAACTGAGAGGGTGCTTGTGATGTCTGCACTCTCTCTGTTGTTCTGTGTTGATGGTGCTTTGTCAGACAAAAACACTTTGTCTGTTGAATTGTGTTACTTTGTCAGATAGAAGTGCTCTGTTGATTTGTGTTGATTTCTCAGACAGAAAGTGAATTGAGATGACAATGTTGGCAATATGTGTGAATACTGTTATAACTCTGTTAAATTTAATGTGTGTAAACATTGCTGCAGCTCTGCTAAGCTTTGTTTTCCTAGAAACAGAAAATGTGAAGAGCTTGGGGTGGAGCAGTCTCCCTGAGCTGCAGGAGCGAAGACTTGGGAAAGCTGCCTACCTGTGAATCCAGGCAAGAGCTGGGAGAATGGAAGAGGAGCCATGGAGTTTGGAAGTCAGCCTCGAGTTAAGATGAGAGGCTGAAAACATCAGCAGCAGCTTTTGTTGGAAAAGAATCAGCACCAGGAGCTTCGCCACATGCAAGGAGCCTAATGGCATTCAAGACCTCTTCTTCACTTGGAGCTTCAGCTAGTGAGGGAGGTAAATGGTCAATGGCCTCAGTGTTGATTGATGATGGTCTGCTGAGAACACTATGGAAGTGTTCAGTCCATTTCCCTGAGATCATGCCAATCAACATGACTCCACCAGCACTGAGTAGTTGAAGTGCACCACAGGCCCATAAATAGCCTTCAGGGCATCATGAAAGTGCTTAAAATGAAAACTGTTTTAATTTGCAGTTCTCTGATTTGCAGATCAATAGTGATTTAGAGCATTTTTCCTGTGACTACAGATGCTATTATTTTTATCACCACGATTTTGATGTAGACTGTTTCCCCCAGTTCTGTTCTCCTACAATGGTTATTATCCCCACTCCTTATATTCTCTCATTTCCCTGTTGAGCTAAGTGTATATTCATTTCAAAACAATCTCTATAGGGGCGGCCAGGTAGCGCAGCATCAGCCCCACTGTCGGGATGACCTGGGGGATTGAATCCGGGCTCAGACCCTTAGCATCCACCCAGAAACACCTGGCCATGTAACCCTGAGCAAGTTACTTAACCCCAATTGCTTTAAAAAAAAAACCAATCTCTATTAATGCAGATCAGCTAAGAGGGAGGTTCCTTTCCTGTTGCTTCTTCCCCCACTATCTCCAGGTTTGTGTACTGCATTGTGAGCTCCCTGACAGCAGAGGCTTTTTGTTTCCTTTCTTTGTGCTTCACCCAGAAGGTACTTGATCAGTCTTTATTGATTGCCTGACTGGGCCCATGGCTGACAGCAGGCCCCAGCCTCTACGTCAGTTCCTACATTCTGGTCTCTCTCCTGGTTGTCAGATGCATTTTCTGGCTTCAGTCATGGTTCTGTATTTTTTTTTGCTCGTTATTACGAGTTTAGAGCTTAGAGCTGTCACCTATGGGGGGTTCTAACACTGACAGAACCGGGCTAAACCCAGTGTTGGGGATCACAGAGGCTTCTTTCTAGGCTTCTGATGGATCTCAACTGGATTCCCCACGCGACTCACTACAGCAGCTTTTCCAAATCTTTTCATTCATCCTCAATCCTCCTTTATGAGCTGTTTTCTGCCCATCCCACACCCCCAACCCATCCACACATTCTTACTTAAGAACTTGGCCTCTAAATTCATTGAAAACACCTGGACATTTACCAAAAGCTATCTTATTCTCTCTATCTCACATAAAGAGGATGCCTCCTTTTCCTTTTGCACTTCAGTGTCTGAAGAAGAGTCAAGCCTTTTATTGGTTAACGCAAATCTTTGTGTATGTGCAAATTATCCCATTCCATTCCCTTAGGAACCCTGGCATAGTCTTCTTCTAGTATCTCAATTTTTTCACCTAAATTTCACCAAGTCCCATACCAAGGACTACATTACTGTTGTCACAAATAAAAAAATTTCAATGAAAACAACCACAATTATGCCTTCATCCCCATGAGCTACTGTTCAATATCGTTTCTCCATTTCATGGCCAAATAGCTAAAGATGCTCCATTTACAGCTGGTGTCTGCAGCTGTTCTCCCTCGCTTTCTTTGAAAATTTCTGCCACCTAGCTCCCCAAAAGTGGTGTGGATACAGAGATACTCCACCTTGAGAATCACTCCATTCTGGTCACGCATCGAAGTCTGTACTGACCCATTAGTGCTTGCAAATAACCCAAAATAAGATGTTTTGTACAACCTGTTCTGAGAAACAGTCAAACCCTCTGCCCTTCACACCCCCCACTCCCCAGTCTGTTCTTCTCCATTCTGGCAGAAATTCCTAACTCCAGAACTGGTTACCAAATCAGCCTCAAGCCCAAGCAACAGAGACCTTGATGAATCAGCTTTTGCTCTGTCCCCCACCTGGCAAATTACTCCCCCAAACCTATATAAACCTCGTGTATGATCATTGAGGGAGGGGTTGCATCTTTGGGTGAGAAGCTCTTTCTGTCAAACTCAACAAACCCTAGCTGTTCTAAAGTCAGTTTCTTGGCCAGTCCCTTATTCCTGACACCCACAGGGCATGCAAGCAAGGACCCCAGGGTGGTTCCTAGGTCTCCTGAAGGAGAGTTTCCATAGCATTAATTTTGGAGAGTTGTGGGGAGAGGTGGAAGAGAAAATCATGGACCCAGTTTGGCATCAGAGAATCTGATCTTGTGCACCTTCTTCATGGAAGGATGGACTCATTGCATGGTTTCCATTGTCTAGAAATCAGAGGCAACTGGTAGCGAAGGAAAGAGAGCCTGGGACCTAAAGTCAGGATTGCCTGAGTTTAAATCCAGCCTCAGAAAGGTAATAGTTGTGAGCCCCTGGACCAGTCATTTATCCTCTGCCTCAGTCTCCAAACTGTAAAATGGAGATAATAATATCATCTGAAGTTGAAGGTTGTTTTCAGGATGAAGTGACATAATATTGTAAAGAAAGCACTTGGCAGAGCCCATGGCAAACAGCAGGGGGATATAGATGCTGATCCCCTTCCCTTCCTTTCCCACCCTCTGTGCTGGAAGTTTAGGGCAATAGGAAGGAAGATGAAGGACAAACCTGCTACAGTGGCCACAATTGAGAGCTATAAACTACCGATGTAAGCTTATTAAAAAGAATATTCAAAATATTAGACCCATCCCAAAGAGGAAGGGTTTGCAAGGAAAAGCTGCCAGATCAGTTTTCAGAGATTGGGCAGACAAAATTCATGACCAGATAGAAGTTAGACCAAATGTCCCCTGAGATTAGTTCCACTTCTGAGATTATTTCACATTGATTGGATATGTGACACGAAGCTACCTAGAACTGGTAAGAGACAGCTTCAGGAGCAATGAAGGAAAGCCTCAGCTTCCTATCACCCAATGCAAAGGCTTTCTACAGGAAAACCACATAGCATGAGCAATCTGTCTCTTGGACAAGGAGATAAACACTTTTCACTGTCTAATTATTAAATGAATGCTGCAAAGCCTTCACACTAGGGAATGAAGATTTTCCCTTTGATTGGAGACTCAGAGTTACTAGCAGAAGCGTCCTTACCCAGGGAGAGCAGGTTCTGAGTATTCCCCAGCATCACCCCACTGTACAACTCCTTCTGAGGATGGCCCAAGAGGCCCCACTCCACCTGGGTGAAGTCCACAGCCACATCCTTTAATATCACTGTCTCCTAAATCATCAAAACTCACAGGGCATAGAGCTGAAAGGCAATTCAGTGTTAAACAGTCCAATGCTCATTAATTTACAGGAGGAAACTTGAAGCTCTATTATTAATAATTGTATTATAAATATATTAATAATTAATCATTGCCCAGAAACTCTGTCTCTCAGCCTTCGTATACATCACAGTATGGTGACCATGAAGGGACCATTACTTTCAGATTCTTTTTTTTTTTTAAGGCAATTGAGGTTAAGTAACTTGTTCAAGGTTACATGGCCAGTTATTTTGTGTGGGTGCCAAGTATCTGAGGCCAGAACCTATCCTGGGTCTCCCAATGCCAGGGCTGGTGCTCTTACTTGCTGTGCCATCTGGCCGCCCCTTACTTTCAGATTCCTAACAAAAAACTACCTCATATCATGGGCCCCTGGGGAGCACTTCTCTATGAGGGGATGCTTTTGTTTAGATTCTGGCTATGACATGGCTCTCCCTCTTACCAGTAATTAGACTTTTTACTGGGGAATGTGAACCTCTCCCCAAATCATTTTGAACCCCCAAGACCTGAGAAAGGTCTAAAACCTGGATTGGCCAATCAGGAGAGACGTTTGGGTCCACCGGGAGTGTAACCTAGCATAATGCCTTATATGCTCTGGCATAACAGTCATGCTTTGCTCTCTCTTCGAGTGAACCCAAAATGCTCTTCCCTGTGTCCGCAACTGCAAGGCTGAGTGAAGCTGACCAGCAGCATTCTTCTGCCAAGGACAGGAAGCCTTGACCAAAGACACTGTCTTGAATAATGGGACTTTTCTTCTCTTGGTATTCTATAGAGACATGTTATGTTCTATTATATCATGTCATGTTAATGATAGAAGGACAGATATCTTGAGCCAGGAAGGGAGGCAGGGGTAGGAGGGAATTACTCTGAAGACAGAAAATCCCCTTTGTCTGTCTGTCCTTGGCCAGATGCACAATGAGCTCCCATGCATATCTCTGTACATGTGTTCCACAAGTTTGGGGAGAAATAAACATGTCTGTGTCCCTGATTTGTTTGTCTTTCTTAGAACAATTTCAGCAATGGTTGGCAGTTTAAATTCTCTGTTTCAAGTGTGGTAGCTGCAACTTTCTGATTTTCACCCTCATGGTGGGGGCATTAAGTCAAGTTTCTTGAAAGGAAGCTATATGAGATAAAAGGGAAAACCTGTGTACACAATAGATGTCACCTGGAAATTTGGGGGTATTTAGGACTGTGGCTTCCAAAAATCCAATTGATTAGTAGGAGACTCCAAATACTAGCAATATGTTCTGACTTTTTTTTGTTGTTGTTGTTGTTGCAGTAACAGGGTTTCAAAAAAGGGAATTCTGGGCCATTACTCTGTGAATGAATCTTTAAAGCTACAACCCTAAATGTTCTTTCGGGTTTTGGGTTACACATTAATCTGTGTGTGTAAAAGTACTAAAGTAAAGGATTAATTAGGTTTTTTTGTTCTAAGTGCAGGGTGGGGTGAGGACTGAGTAAAGAATTCTGCTGTGAGCCGAGCAGGAGGCCGACAGGCCAGGGAAAGAACAGAGTAGCAGGTACTCCCAAGCCAGTGACTAAAGTAGCTTTCCTCTCTGATTTGGTTTCTGGTGAGGCTCTGGGTTTTTTGTCCCTGTCTGGTTCTGTCTCTGTGGGAACCATTCAGGTTACAGCCTGCATTTGTCAAGTATGTGAGTGGAGGGCGGGCCTGAAGCAGGATGAGCCCCCCGACCCAGGCTATAATGTTTAAAAGGGGCTATTTTAATTTGAAAGAATTCTCTTTTTGTTGAGGTTTCCTGGTGTATTGTGGGGGTCATGGCAAATGAATTCACAGAGTCAGACCATATGTAATCCTGGCAGAGGCGTCTAATGAGGATTGGTGCCCCTCAGAAGTGGGCTAGGTTCCAGGAGGAATCAGCAACTTCAGTAAAAGCAAGCTGGATTTTTACAGGGCAAAGATGCAATTACATAACAAATTATGACTACTAAAAAGGCAGTAGGGATTTCTTAAGGGATTAGGTAATGGTGACTTGGTGGTGAAACACCCTGGTGGAGCTGCATGGTTGTTGTGGTCCTGTCTGGTCAAGGTGGACAGCTAGGTATTTTGGTCCTGTCTTGAGCTAAAATGGCAGTGTGATTGTGGATGAGGACAGGAATACACCCGTTCCAATGTGAGTAATGGGAATGAGACTTTGAAGACCTTCCCTGCTTTGAAAATAAACTGCCCCATAATAGGCTGAATGTAGTCACATGGAGCCTGTGATGGGAAGCTGGGAGTCAGAGCTAGAGAGATGGTGGGAGAGAGAGGACACTCAGGCAAGGAGATAGAGAGGTTTGTGAGTAAATATTGATCTTATATTGGCTTGTGGGAAGGCTAAAGGATGTTGTGTTGTTATGGTTTGTTAACTTCTTTAGTACTATGATGGAATTGGCTTACTGGTTTTGGGATTTGGTTTCCTGGTATCTAAATAAGTGTTTGTTTCTGTCCTCTCTTTGGAGAAATTGTTATATTTTGCAATCGAGCACTATGGAATATTTATTGTCACAGTCTTTATTGTGATCGTGGGTGCTATAAACATTACACCAGCACTACATTTGGCATCACAAATAGGATCACAAAACATCAGACCTCTATTTGGAGGCAGAAGGGAGTCAGAAGAAGAAATGGCAGTCCCAGAATGGGAGGATTTGCCTTATGCCTCCCCAGCAAGGGAGTGGTCTAAAAGTACAGGGCTCTGTGAAAACTGGGAACAGAGGCTGCAGCAGATTTAGAAACATGTTTGCAAAGAATACCAATAAAACCTGGGAGAGAGCTGGAGCCAGTGAGTAGAAGGGGCTGGGCTTCTTACCGTATTGTGTGTAATAGCAGAGACAAGCTGTTACAAGAGTTGGCTAAGTGCCAGCATTCCAGCTCTCCTTTAGAAGAACAAACCAAAAATCTCAGGTGGCAGAAGAAAGAACTGGAGGGTTTCAGGTGGAAGAAGAGAGGGCTGCTGTGAATTTGGCTCAGAAAAGGAAGAAAAAAGTAACAGGAGAAAAGTTCATGCAATACTTTGGTAGAATCTGAGCCTGGTTGCTATGACAATGACTCCCAGTAGAGTCATGTGTACAGAGTGATAATACATTGTTACATGGTAAAGCTTTTATAATGGCAAAAGCTGGCCCCGTACTGGGAAGAAAGCAGGAGAATCAGAGAGGGCAGCAAGTGTTCTTGCAGATACTTGAGGATTTCACTGCACAATAGGCTACTGATATTTTGCGCAGATTCACCCAAAGGATGGGAGGATCCTTAGTGTCTCGGATGGTAGGAATCAGTGATGAAGGAGCTGCTGGGACAGTAGTAGATAAAGTGGACTGCCTGACATTTGTAAGTGTTTGTCAGAATCCTTTTGTCCAGCAAGCTTTGAGAGATTTTCATTTGGCAGGAGGTAATGATAAGACCAATCTGTTAGCTTTAACTGCTGATGGTGCAATAATGAAACTGATGACTGATTTGTCAATTTTTCATGTAGACCTCGCCTCTCCAGAATGTGAGTACAAGGCACATGCTGATCAACTAGCAAAGACTGCAGCTGAACATATTCCTCCTACTTTGATGACAACTGATGATCTAGTGCTAGCAAAATGGGTCCACCAAATGGCTGGTGATTTAGGGGTCCAGGCCACACACCAGTGGGCACAGGATTGAGGCATTGCTATCTCTCATTCTTTATTAAAACAGATAGCAGAACAATGTCATATATGTCAACTGGAAAATGAATACTCTATTCTTTAGGTGGTGACTGGGGAGATAGCAAGGGAGAAAGTTCCAGCCAATACTTAGCAAGTAGATTATATTTGTCCCCTACCCCAAGATGAAGGAAGATGATTGCCAAATTGTACACTTAACACAAGTATTCTGCTGTGAATGTGGCTATGATAGTGGGTTCATTGACTCCATAAGCTCAGCTGACCCGATATTTGTTTCTTTTTGGCTTTTTGTCTGTTAAACTTGTTTCCAAGATTTGTTTCCTGCAGGCTTAGTTCCCTCCACATGCACATGCCTGATCGCTTAAGCCAGATGCCATCCCCTGTCCATGACCATGATGTGCCACTCCTGGACTTGGCATAGGCCAAGCTCCGGATGGTACTTAAAGAACTGACCTCTCGAATCAAACCTCTGGGGCAAAGACAGCTCTATGTCCAACTTCAGCTTGAAGTAGCTTTGTAGAAGGGACCTTTCCCCTTACCCTAAGATTTTGAGCCCCATTCATTTGTGCTTGTGCCCAAGGCTGCAGCCCAAGTTATTGTTTTATGTGATTATTTTCTATCATCCCTGTTATATTGTTGCAAAGGTCTGTTGACACCAGTTACCCTACCAGTTATCCCTAAATTCTCACTGACTTATGTATAGAAATGTATTTTTAAAACATTTTTGCTGTGAAAGGGGCATGAAAGATTTTGGAGCCGAATGTAATGACAATGTGAACTTGAAGATTTTCCCTGCCCCTTAATAGACCTAGGGGAAATTTGAAGACCTTCCCTCTTTGAAAGTAAACTCAGAGGGGCAAAGTCAAGATGGTGGAGTAGAAGCAGGACCTCCACATGGTTCCAGGTTCCACCTTCCCCAATCCATGTAAAAGGGGACTCTGAACAAACTTTGGAGCTGCAGAACCCACAAAATGACACAGAGAAACTAACCTCCTGCTGAGGACAGCCTGGCAGGCTGGCAGGAATCGGCCAATGCAGGGCTCTGGGAGCTGAGCCCAGGCCTGCGAGTCAGAGGTTTTAGCCCCAGGGTGGGTCTGACTAGCCTCTGGCCTAAGGGACTCCAGACCACCAGCAGCTGTTGCCATTTCCAGATTTATCAACACATGGATGTGAAGGACAAAGTGAGGTCAGTGCAGTGTGGACTTTGGGACCAGTAGTTGGGAGAATGTTGGTTTTGCCCCCAGTGTGAGAAGCCACTGAGACGCCTTGGCTCAGCTGGCCCCACATGGCAGCTTCACCTCCTGGCCTGCAGAGTGTATGGGGACCAAGCGACCAGTCTGAGGGGTATTTGCTCTTGCTTTAACCTGCTTGGATCTGGATTGCAATCTAGGGTGGAAGTCCTGGGGTGTGTGACCAGCTTGCCAGAGCATGTGGAGGCCTCAGAGAGGGCACCCAACTAATACCTCTGGCAGCTAAGAAAACCCCAGCATTTGGAATGAAAGCTCCCCTGTCTGGTTGCAGAGTCCTACTGTGACAAAAAGCCCAGGGGTCAAGTGACTGAGGGGCAACATGACCAGGCAAAGGAAACAAAGCAAACAGAAGAATCCAATACTAGACTCCTATTTTGGGGACAAAAAGGATCAAAGCATGGAACAGGAGGAAGACAGTGAAGTCAGAACTCCTGCACCAAAAGCTTCAAAGGAAAATACTAGCTGGTTACAGGCCATAGAGGACCTTAAGAAGCAGATAAGAGAAGTGGAGGAATAATTGGGAAGAGAAATGAGAACGATGTAAGAAAATTATGAATTGAGAGTCAACAGCCTGAGGAAAATCATACCTTAAAAAACAGACTAACTCAATTGGCAAAAAAGGTTCAAAAAGGCAATGAGGAGAGGAATGCCTTAAAAACCTGAATTTGCCAGATGGAAAAAGAATCTCAAAAGCTCAATGAGGAGAATCATTCCCTCAGATTTAGAATGGAGCAAAGGGAAACTACTGACTTTATGAGAAATCAAGATGCTCTTAAACAGATCCAAACAAGAATAGAAGGCAATGTGAAATATCTCATGGGAAAAACCACTGACCTGGAAAATAGATCCAGGAGAGATAATTTAAAAGTTATTGGACTACCTGAAAGCCATGATCAAAGAAAGAACCTAGAAATAACCCTCCAAGAAATTCTCAAGGAAAATTGCCCTAATGTTTTAGAACCAGAAGGAAAAATAGAGGTTGAAAGAATCCACCGATCACCTCCTGAAAAAGATCCCCAAAAGAAAACTCCTAGGAATATTATAGCCACGTTCTGGAATTCCCAGATTAAGGAGAGAATATTACAAGCAGCCAGGAAGAAATAATTTGAATATTGTGGAAACAAAATCAGGATAACCCAGGATCTGGCAGCTTCTACACTGAGGGATCGAAGGGCCTGGAATGTGATATTCCGGAGGTCAAGGGAGCTGGGATTAAAACCAAGAGTCACCCACCCAGCAAAACTGAGTATCATGTTTCAGGGGAAAATATGGTCATTAAGTGGAATACAGGACTTTCAAGCATTCTTGATGAAAAAAGCAGAGTTGAATAGAAAATTTGACATTCAGATACAAGAAGCAAGAGAAGCATGAGAAGGTAAACAGGGAAAAGGAATCATAAGGAACTTATCAGAGTTGAACTATTAACATTCCTACATGGAAAAACAATAATTGTAACTGATGAAACTTTTCTCAGTATGAAAATAGCTGAAGGGAATATATATGTATGTCTATATATGAGGGTATACAGTCATGATTACTTATGCGAATATGTGTATATATGTTTACAGGTATACATAGATAGAGGGCACAGGACCAAGTTAATAGGAAGGGATGATACTTAAAAGGTGAAATTAAGAGGTGAGAGAGGAATATAATGAGAGGAGATGGGGAGAGACAGAATGGGATAAACTATTTCATATAGAAGAGGCAAGGGAAAATGTGTACAATGGAGGGGAAGAATAGGAATGCAAAGGGGAAGAGATCAGCCTTATTCTCATTCAATTTGGCTCCGGGAGGGAATGAAATACACACGAAATAGGGTATCTCACCCTATAGGAGAGTATGGGGGAAGGGGATGAGAAGGGGGATGATGGAAGGGAGGGCAGGCTGGGGGGGGGGGAGGGAAGTTGGAAACACCCACTTTTGAAAAGGGATGGGATCAAAGTAGAAAATAGAACAAGTGGGAGGTGGGATAGGAGGGAGGGAAATGTAGTCAGTCTTTTACAATATATGTACTATGTTATTGTTTTGCATAGCTACACACGTACAATCTATACTGAACTGCTTATCTTCCCAGTAAGGGTGGGTGACAAGGGAGGAAGGGAGTGAATCTGGAATTCAAAGTTTTAACATCAAATGTTTAAATATATATATATATATATACATATAATTATTAATACTATTTTACATGTAATTGGGAAATAAGATATACAGGCACTGAGGCATAGAGATCCACTGAAAAAGTCGAAAGGGGTATGGGAGAAAATATGGGAGAGAGAAGATTGGAGGAGGGGATATCCTGTGGGATTGTTATTTTGGGGCAGTGGGTAGAGGAAAAAATTTATAACTCAAAATCTGGCGGAAATGAATGATGTAAATCAGAAGTTAATGAAGCATTTGAAAAATGAAAAAAAAAAAAGAAAGTAAACTCAGCCCCCTAGGCTGAATGTGGTCACATGGGAGGAGTTTGCTGAGGGGAAGCAGAGCCACAGGAAGCTGGGAGTCAGAGCTAGAGAGACTTTGGGAGAGGGAGGATCCTCAGGCAATGAGACAGAGATCCGACTTTAGGGCATAGTGTTTAAAACTGCAGATCTTAAGGTTTTTTTGTCTAAGTCACTGTGATCAGAGTTTTTCCTATCAAAGTCTCAAATATAATCAGTTTAGGATTTCAGAAGTTTATGTTTAAAATGTATATTACCATTGGAAGGGCTGCTTTTGTAAGGAGTGTTGGTGAAAGGAGCGTCACTGAAAGGAGTGAGAGAAATCCAGTTCTCTTGATCTGTAAATTAAGTGTCTCTCCAGACACTTAATAATGACAAGTAGCAGAGAAGGAAGGAAGATGAGGCTGACTTTTATTTTGGAAAACTGTTCTTTAGGCCACAGCAGATCTCTACTGTTCAGTAGGCAGTCAAGCCTTTTGGAAGCTGCTCCTAAAAAACCTTGGCAGCAGAGTGGCTGGTGTTAACAGGCTTTTTACTGAGCCAGTCTCCATTCTGAGGATGCTGGAAGCCACCCAAAGCAGGCCTACAGACAGCGCCGGTTATCAAGGAGTTTCAGGAATCAGTGTCAGAGGGAGGAATGTTCTCTCAGCTGAAATAAAAGCACAGGTCACAGACTTAAATCAAGAGTGTGGAAGGGCGGGGCAAGGTGGATGGGAACCAGTCAGTTAATGGTTTCCCAGGAGAAACCCACAAGTCCCACAACACAACGGTTCTGGAGTCATGTCTTTGGGGGTCAGGGCCACCTTCCCTAGAGGAAAGAAGCAGAGCTCTGGGACGGGTACAGGTTCTATGGTCTTTGCTTGGAGGCCCTTGAGCTCCAGTTTGGGGGCATTGGCAGAGTTTGAACAAGGGCTTGGTAAGCTCTGACTCCCAAAACAGAGAGGCAGCTCTTGAGGAAACGAAATTACTAGAATATTCATTATGCATATCACATCAATCAATAGGAAAATGATAATTCCCTTCTCACTGGAAACAGTGAATCTCATAATATGAAATGCTTGGAATAAAATGTAAAATATGCCAAATTATTTCTCTAAAATATACTGCCAGCTTAAATTAGAAATTGATGTTCTAGATGATATAAATAGAGCCAGGTGTGAGAGAATCCTGATCTCATTTTAAATGTGTGCCAATCCTAACCCTAAATTTATTGTTATATTAGCATTATTATTAAACTACATGGGTCAGGAATCTTGTTAACCCTGTGATTTTAAGCCAAGTTATGCGATTTGTGATGCATTAAAGTACCCAACCTTAATTTGATAACTCATTGTTTTAGAAATATTGTTAGTAAAGTTTGCTCTTCTTTTATTTCTTAAGATTATAGATTTAATAAAAATAAATAATAATAATAAGATGTAATGTGATATTAGAAAAATAAAAAATAAGTGACCATGGCCTGGCAAAACTTTCAGCAGATGGACTAAACCCAGCTGAGGGTAATTGACAGGCCTCAAAGCCGTTGCTGAGCTTATGTGTGTGTCCAGTGGGGGAGGAGGGGAGGTTGCTCTGCCCTAAGCATGTGAGGACTTCTCTGGCCCAATAGGCAGAGGTGAATAGCTTGTCCCAACAGCCACAAGGGCAGCTGAAGAAGTCACTGTGGAGCACTGAAGAGCTTGGCTGGACACTGAAGACACCAAGTCTCCCACTGGATCCTGAACCATCACCAGGCGTCTTGACTTTTGTCTTGTCCCTGGAAGAGAGAATGAATCATGGAAACTGTTACCTCAACAATGCCTGAAATCAGGCCTGCCAAGGGAGGTTTGTAACATCAAATAACAAGTTAGTATGTTTCCCAAAAAGAGTGAACTACAGGCCCATGACAATGCAATTGCCCCTTGCAGGAAAACACCATGCTGCCATCGTCCGTGTCTATGCTCCCACTGTGATGCACCTTGATGAGGTTATGAAGACCTGGAGACCTTCATCCTCGATGTGCCAACAAAGGCCACGCTGGTAAATCTAGTGACTTTCATGCCAGAGTAGGCACAGACTATCAGACATGGCAGGGAGTCTTTGAGAAGAATGGAGTCGCAAACAGAGCAGAAATGATCACTTCCTGCTGAAGACATGTGCATCTCGTGACCTTCTCATCACTAGCACTGTCTTCAGTTTCTTGTTCAATCATTTCAGTCATCTCTGATTCCGTATCATCCATTTGGGGTTTTTCTGGGCAAAGATACTGGAGCGGTTTGCCATTTCCTCCTCCTGTGCATTTTATAGATGAGGAAACTGATACAAACAGTGTTGAGTGACTTGTCCAGGGTCACACAGCTAGTAGGTGTCTGAGGCCAGGAAAATAGTCTTCCTGACTCTAGGCCAAGAACTCTATCCAGTGTATCACCCACCTGTACTTGTCTTCCATTTACCTAAACACAATAAAACTTTGTGGATGCATCCTTGCAGCCAACATTGCCATTTAATAGCCTTTGTCATTGTGAGGAAAAGAGACCAAACAATGTGAGAATGATGAAGGTGATATGGGGTACAGAGTGCTGGACCAATCACAGACTTATCCTCTTCAAACTAAACATTAGCACTCAACAAACATGGTGGCCCCAAGGAAAGACCAGAAGACTGAATTTCAACAGTTTAGAGCCTTTCTCTGAGTGGAAACAGTTTGTTGCAAACTTGGAGGAAAGCCCAGCCAGTACAATAGTGGAACAGAAAAGGAGTAGGCAGCTTTCAGAGACTTGGAGTATGGCCCTGCATTTGCTCATCTGGGCCAGAATTCTCAAAAACATCGCCTGATTTGTCCCAAATGATGGGGAATTCCAGGAGCTGCTAAATGAGAGCTCCCTAGGGTCTGTCAGCAGGATAGTTCATCTGTATGTAAGAAGGCAGTGTTTAACTCCATCAAAAGTAAAGTGCAAGCAAAGTTTAGAGAGATGTGGGATTCTTTTTTCTTTTTTTAACATTTTTCTTTAAAGTTTTGAGTTCCAGATTCTAACTCTCCCTCCCTCTTCTCGCCCCTTGCTGAAACAGCAAACAATAAGATACAAGTTGTACATGTACAATTATGCAAAACATTTCCATATTAGACATTTTGTACAAGAAGACTCAAATAAAGGAAAAAAAAATAGGAGAAAGAAAGAGAAAAATGGCAGGTTTCAGTCTGTATTCAATCAATATCAGATCTTCTTTGGAGACAGTGTGCTTCATCATGAGTCATTTGGGATTGTCTTGGATCATGGCATTGCTGAGAAAAGCTAAGTCATTCACAATTCGTATTAAACAATATTCCTGTTACTGTATACAATGTCCTCCTGGTTCTCCTCACTTTACTATGCATCAGTTCAAATAAGTCTATCTAGGATTTTCTGAAATCATCCTGCTTGTCATTTCTTATAGCACAACAAGAGAAGGCAGATGAAATTCTGTAACAATCCAAAGCTCTTTTATTATGCCCTGAAGGCTATTTATGGGCCAAAGACCTATGGTGCATCTCAATTGCTCAGTGCTGATGAATTCACATTGCTCTGTGACAAGGACATGATCCTGGAGATGGGCTGCACACTTCCATAGTGTTCTCAAGAGAGCATCATCAACTGTTCCTGCATAATGTCTTGATTCTGTGTACCACCTGTTCCTAGGAAAGACTGTCCATTCTTTGCCCTAACCCCTCCTTAAATATTCCCTTTGTGGTTTTCAAGCATAAACAGCCCTGCCTCTCCTAAGCTGTGAGGTCCTTTGTGCTTTGTACTGGGGTGCTTTGGCACTAGTGTCTGACTCTCCTAATAAAGCTTTTCTTCTTTTGACTCAGCTTGGACTCCTCTGCATTTTAAGTGGCAGGCTTCACCTGGCTTTTGACAGAGTCAGTTCCTCTCTAGATCAACTTCCAATGGAAGAAGAGCTTTTGAATGACGTTTTCCTCTCGTGTAACAAAGTACCTGGTGCTGATTCTATTCTGGCTGAGATTTACAAGGAAGGGGATTCCCTGCTCATACAAAAGCTGATGGCAATTTTCCAAGAGAAGGTTATCGATGCTTCCATTGTGCATCTCTTTAAAGGTAAAGGGAAATAGATTGTCCTGGGATAATCACAGGAGGGATTCTCTCTCTTAATCATTGCTGGCAAGGTTTATACCAGAGACTTCTTTCAGACTGGACTGATCCTTCACTTGGAAGGTGGCTATCTGCCAAACTGCCAATGTGGCTTCAGAAAGGGCTGAAGAATAGTCAGTATGGTATTTACTGCCTGACACCCCCAGGACAGGAACATGTACACCATGTTCATCAATCTGACCAAGGCCTTTGACACTGTCAGTCATGAGGGCTTGTGGAAGGTCATGGTAAAATTTGGGTACTCAAAGAAGTTCTTTGGGATTATGCACTATGTCCATGACATACTTTCATGAGTTCTGCATAATGGATGATGCTCTCCTGCCTTCCCTTTCATCAGTGGAGTAAAGCAGGGCTGTATGCTTCCTCCCATACTTTAAATTTTTTGAAAATTAATTTATGGAATAAAACAAGAAATGTTTTATGGAGAATGCATTCTGGGAAGATGGTAGAGTAGGTCAGAAATTTCCCATACTTTAATGTTTTATTTTAGTTTTACTTTATGGAATAAAACAAGCATTTCCATAACATAATATAATAAAAATAGGCTGAGACTACCAGACACATCAGGGAGTACTTGGGAGAAATGGTGTTGGAAACGACAATGGTATTGATCACTTACTACTGAAGACTTGTGCATCTCATGACCTCATCACCAACATTGTCTTTAATTTACCTAATTATAATAAAAGTTCATGGACGTATCCTTGAATCTAAAGGACTATTTGATTTTAAGGAGAAGAGACAGACAGGATGTGAGAGGAAGGAAGGCAATGTGTGTCACAGAGTGCTGAACTGACCATAGACTTATCCTCTCCAAGCTAAGCATCTCAATCAACATATGTGGTGGCCCCCAGGCAAAATGACTGCCAAAAGAATTAATGTGTGGGGTGACTAGGTGGCACAGTGAGTAAAGTGCTGGCCCCAGAGTCAGGAGGACCCGAGTTCAGTTCCAGCCTCAGACATTTAACACCCACCCACACACAAAAAAACTAGCCGTGTAAACTTGGGCAAGTTACTTAACCCCAATTGCCCTCCAAAAGGCCCCCAAAAAATTAATGTGAACAGATTAGAATGCTTCTCTGAGTGGGAACACTTTTTTGCTAAGACACAGTTGGTAACAGTGGAGCAGAAAAGGAACTGGCAGCTTTCAGAGATCTGGTGTATAGCATTGCATTTGCTCATCTGGGCCAGAACACTCATAAACATCAAGACTGGTTTGACTAAAATTCTGGGGAAATTCAGAAGTGGCTCCATGAAAAGGGGTTTACCAGCAGGATAGTCCATCCATCTGTAAGACAGCAGCCCTTAATGAAATCAGAAGTAAAGCAGAAAAGAGTGCTAGAGAGATGCAGGATTCTTGTCTCAGTGATAAGGCAGATGAAACTCAGGTTTATGTGGACAGCAACAATTCAAAGCACTTTTGTGAAAGTCTGAAGGCTGTTTATAGGCTTAAGACCTCTGGTTGATCCCAGCTCCTGAGTGCCGAGGGAACCACGTGGATTGGTTGTTGTGCTTTTTTCTCAAAGAGGACCAAAATGGCACCACTATGCCAGAGTCAAGCTCAGTGTGTCTGACTGTGGCTGATCAGGCCAATAGGGGCTCTGAATGCTCTGCCACAGATCAGGCACATGAACATTTGTCGGGGGGCGGGGAAGGGGGAGCGGGATTCTCCCAGTCTGTGCATCCTGTGTTTCCTTTGAGCTGTTTCAGTTCTGCTTTGCTCACAGAGCACAGCACCTTCTCTGATGCAGTCCTGGATCAGTGTATCCCTTGTCACACAAACAATTCCAAAGTTCTTAAGAGAGACCATGAGGGCAGCTGGATGGCTCAGTGAATAGAGCACTGACCCTGGAGTCAGGAGGACCTGAGTTCAAATTTAATCTCAGAAAGTTAACACTTACTAGCTGTGTGACCTTGGGAAAGTCACTTAACCCCAATTGCCCTGCCTTCACCCCTCCAAAAAGCAAAAAACAAAAGAGAGAGGGAGAGAGACCCTGAGAGTGTCTTTGTATCACTTCTTCTGACCACCATGTGAGTGCTTGCCTTATGTGAGTTCTCCATAAAATGGTCTTTGCATTCAAACAACATAGTCAGCCTTACTGGAGTTGAACTCTCTGCAGCAGACTTTGAATGCTTAGCAGATAGAGAAAGGATCTTAGTGTATGGTATCTTATCTGGTCAGTTGATCTTCAGAATCTTCCTAAAACAATTCAAATGGAAGCCATTCAGTTTCCTGGCAGGGCACTGGCAGACTGTTCAGGTCAGCACCATGGCTCTGTGCACCTTCAGTCTGATTGTCAGTCTAACACCTCTTCTCTCTCACACTTTCCTTCAGAGCCTCCCAAACACTGAGCCAGCTGTGGTTATGCGTGCAGCCACCTTATTATCAGTTTGCACACCCCTGGAAAGTACACCACCAAGGTAAGTGAACTTCTCCATCTGCTGTACACGACGTTTCCATGGAAGGAGGGTGTGGTCTTGGCTGATGGAGCACCTGTCTATACGGCAAGAGGAGGTAATCTCCCAGGAGTTCACAGATGCCTCCTTGTCCATTCCCTTATAATAAAAGGAAAGGAAATAGATTGTCCTGTGACAATCACAGGCCTCTCTTTTAGTAATTGCTGGCAAGATTTTTCCCAGAGTCCCCCTTACTAGGCTGATCCTTCTCCTGGGAGATGGTCATCTATCTGAGAGCCAGTGTGGCTTCAAAAAAGGCCAAGAAATGGTTAATATGGTGTTTGCTGCCTGACAATTCCAGGGGAAATATTAGGAGCAGAACAGAGGTCTGTACACAACATTTATAGATCTGATCAAGGCCTTTGATACTCTCAGTTATGAAGTCTTATGGGAAATGATGTCAAATTTTGGTTGCCTGGAGATCATCAGCATTGTGCATATGGTCTGGTCAGTCAGATGCACTGTAACCTGACTGTAACATACTGATGTTATTTTGTTCTTCTTAAAGAATGAACGACAGCAACTAGATAATGAAAAAAGATGGTGCACATTAAACTTCAAATCTCTTACATCCACCTTGCTTGCTTTTAAATATGTAATAAAGTTGTGATCTTAATTTCCTTCTGCCATTTTTTTCTCTGCCTTCTCCAGAGACGGCTACCATCAGAAACAAGTGTATGTATGTATGTGTGTGTGTGTGCATGTACAGAGAGCCAGAATAATTTTACATACATACATACATACATACACACACATATGCAAACCCATTCTATACATACTTTTATTCATCAGCTCTTTTCTGGATACACACAGTGTCTTCCTTCTGTATGTCCTTTGGAGTTAATTTGGTATTTATACCAGTCAAAGTCATGCATTCACTCAACGTTGTTCTTAAGACAATATAGCTGGCACTGCTTACAATGTTCTCTTGGTCCAGGGGCGGCCAGGTGGCTCAGAGAGTAAGAGCACCGGCTCCAGTGTTGGGATGACCTGGAGATGGAATCCCGGGCTCAGACACTCAGCACCACACCCAGAAATAACTGGCCGTGTAACCTTGAGCAAGTTACTTAACCCCGATTGCTTAAAAAACAAAACAACAAAAAATGTTCTCTTGGATCTCCTCATTTCAGTCTTCATCACAAGTAATGACATGCAAGTCTTTCGTGTTTTTCTAAGATCACTGAGCTCATCATTTCCCTTTTAAAATAGTATTTTATTTTTTCCAATCACATATAAAGAAAGTTTTCAACATTCATTTTATAAAATGTTGGGCTCCAAACTTTTTTCTCCTGTCCTCGCTCACCTCTTCTGTCCACAGGATGGCAAGCAATCTGATATAGTTATACATGTACAATCATATGAAAAGTATTGCCACATTAATTATGTTCTTCATGAAGAATCAGAACAAAAGGGTAAAACCAAGAGAAAGAATAAACAAAGGCAAGTAAAGGAGCAAATAATATAATTTGATCTCCATTCAGACTCCATAGTTCATTCTCTACATGTGCATAGCATTTTCCATTGTGAGTCTTTTGGAGTTGTCTTAGATCATTGTATCGCTGAGAAGAACCAAGTCTCTGAAAGTGGATCATTGCACAACGTTGCTGGTACTGTGTTCTATGTTCTGTTCACTTCACTGGGCATCAGTTCATGTAAGTCTTTCCAGGTTCTTTAAAAAATCTGCTTGCTCATCATTTCTCATAGCACAATAGTATTCAATTACATCCAGATGCCACAACTTTTTCAGTCATTCCCTAATTGATGGGCATCCTTGCAATTCCCAGCTCTTTGCCACCACAAAGAGAGCTACCATAAATATTTTTGCCAATCCAATATATATGAAATGACGTCTGAAGGGTATTTTTGTGCTTTGCATTTCTCTAATCAAAAATTATTTAGAGAATTTTTCATATGATTATAAATGATTTTAATTTCTTCATTGGAAAACTGCCTGTTCATATCCAATGACCATTTATCAACAGGAAGATGACTCATATTCTTTTTTGGTTTAGGTAAGAAAAAAATTTTATTCTGAACTTACATATAAAATTAGAAAAGAAAAAAAATTGCCATGTACACAGCAGGCCATAAGAGAGGATTCAATAGAAAAACATACATTTCCATTTCAAGAAAACCCATATAATAAATACTCCACACTGTTTTCCCAGCTGCCCAGATTTTCTTTGCTTCCTTGTTGTCTTTCTTTTGTTCTCTGCTGTGCACCTTTTGCTTTATTTTTTTCCCTTCCCTCCCCTCACCCCAGCCCTAAAGAAAGCTAGAATTAACCATGGAAATTACATAGATATCTATAAACATACACACATATGCACATACATGTAAGACTATACTATGCATATTTCTGATGGGGGGTGGCAATAGGTTATACAGGAACTCTGATCCTTATCAAAGACCAGAATGCCTGCCATTCAGTCTGGAAAAGAATTCAGTAGGTCCAAGCAGACTTGCAGTCAGAATTGTAAAAGTTTATTATAACACTTTACAGCAGGCAAGGGTCCTTAGGAGACCTGCAAGTTTGTTGTTACACTGTACAGTGGGCAAGAGTTCTTAGAGAACCTGCAAACTTAAAGAAGACATAGGCATAGTTTTTAAGGAGTCTAGGCAATAAATCAGATGTCAGTTATGCTAACTAGTTGAGTAAGGGTGGGATTAGGGAGGAGTTAAGGAGTGGTCAGTGCTTAAAGGAACATGCACTTTTAATGTCAACTGGGCAGGTGTATTGACCACAATACACTGGGAAATAGCCCAAGAGGGGGCTACCTGGAGGTGTGGTTTTAGGCCTGAAACGTCACTAAGTCAGAGAGCGGTCAAGGGCTGACTGAGAAGTGCCCAGTCTGCCACCCATCAGTGTCATGTTTGACAAGATGGACATTGGGAACCAAGTCTGATGGCCCCTCAGTATGTGTATAATTAGCTAAGGAGTTAATCTATAGATAGGGCATTAAAAGATTCATGGGTCCAGCTGGACACTATACTAGGGGGAGATTTGCTAAGCTAAAATGTCTATAGAAGGTTTAGTGAAGGATTCGTAGATGCAGCTTGTTATTGTTCCAAGCAGAGATACACAGTTCGAGAGTTGTTGCTGGGCAGAGTGCTGGCAGGGGAAGGGGCAGAGTTTATGCTCTGAGGCTGGGGAGGGGGAAATGTGATTTTACAGACTGGTTTTACAAATTGATTTTACAAGCTGATGATGTTACAGACATAGATCCCAAGCACCCCGTCATTGCCACTTGTAATCTCTTCCCCTGAAGGTGGACAGCATCTTCCTTCATAAGTCCGAGTCTTCGCATGTTTTTCTAAATCAACCAACTGGTCATTTCCTACACCGCAGTAATATATCCCAACTCAATCACATCCTATGTGATAAACTGTCAATGAAAGTTTTCACCCCAGTTTTCTGCATTCCTTCTACTCTTGGCTACATATATTTTATTTATGCAAGAAAATAATGTGTTTCCATTCAAAAACAATCTCTTTCACACAGATCACTAAGAGTGAGGTATCTCCAGGTTTGTGTACTGCATTGTGAGCTCCCTGACAGCAGAGACTTTCTTTGTACCCTCAGAGCTTAGCACAATGCTGAAAAACAGAAGGTGCTTAATCGCTTAATCAATCACTATTGATTGCCTGTCTGGGCCCAGGGCTGAGAGCAGGCTGCAGCCTCTGTTTCAGTCCTTGCATTCTGGTCTCTCTCCTACTTGTCAGATGTATGTTCTGACTTTGTTGTACCCAGAAAACACAAGCAAGACTCAAGTAACCATTTAAGGGACTGGGTCTGTAGCCAGTGGCCAGTGGCCAAAACGTGGCCAAAGCCAGGTCCAGGGGTTGATGGGTCATGGTCTCAGACAGTGGGTACTCAGTCTGAGATGTCATCTGCAAATGTTGAGCCTAGAAAGCAAAGAGATTAAATAAACAAGGGCCAAAAAGGAGTAGGGGGAAAGTGACCAGAAGTGGGGTGAGAATGGGCTTGTGTAATCCACTACTCAGACTATTTCACTTTCCTCTATATTCCTACAAATGACATAAGCAAGATACTTCGCAAGTTATTATTCTTTCACTACATAACTATACTGCCTTAAACAACAGAGGTTCCTGACTTGAACCTCACAACTGAATAGTAGCCATACATCCTTGTTTCAAAAAGCTTATTTATCCTCTGATTATATTCATTCTAGAAGAAAAAGATACTTCAGAAATTGAATCTTTAACATATATATTCAGTTACAAATGTTAACTTTTGCTTAGATCATGGAATAACTACAAATTCAGATCAAAACAGCAAGATCTCTTCTGCTTTACAATCTCATTAAACTTTTATGAAGAAAGTTAGTTGAAAGCTGTTAAAATGATCTCAAGCAGTTTGCATAACTTTTTGAACATGTTCTAATTCTGGATGAAAAATAATATTAGCTTTTCCAATAAGCTAACACAAAAGAGCTCATATCTTTTACTGACTACATGCTCTGATCATAGAAGATTTACTAAAGAAGGAAAAAATCACCTTAAACAGCAAATTTCACCAATCACAGTTTAGAGTATTTTTATGGGCTGCAATCCAATAAAGATTTACCAGGTCTCACAAACGTAAGGGATTTCATTTATTATCTTTCCTTCTCAAATCTAAAACTAATTGTTGTACATGAACTTGCAACTTATCAGCAATTCAAGTTCATTGTTTAGGAACTACATGACTAAAACAAGCTCCTTTCCGAAATGTAAACTTAAACCAATTAATTATTAATCTGGTGACCTTAAATTAGCTGGATGTGTTTTTCAAATTTTTATACACAAACTAAAACTTGCCACACAGCCAATCAACTTATCACTAGCCTTAGATATAGTAGGCTTGAAAGCCATATCCCTCTATTTTTTTCCCAGGGTTTTTCATCTGCTCAATGAGTTCTACAAAACACATTTCTAATTCACCTTGTACAGAGAATCATGCATCTCATCATTAATAATGTAGAAACTACAACTATATATTTCCATAACAGCCAAAATCTTAAATGAAATATCAGCAGTACTATTACATGTTTGTAACCCAGATATGACAGCTTTAAATTATCAAATTTTATAACATAAGAATCCAATTCACATGCAATACAAAATCCAGATTTAAAAAAATTGCTGAAATACCTTTCCTACTTCAAAAATTTTTTTAATTTCACTAGCTAAGCAGACTTTTAGAAACACAATACAATCTTAGAAAGATGACAACAATATAACAATGAATTTCTTTTTTTTGCTTTTTGGAGGGCAATTGGGGTTAAGTGACTTGCCCAAGGTCACACGGCTAGTGTGTGTGTGTGTGTGTGTGTGTGTGTGTGTGTGTGTGTGTGTGTGTTAAGTGTCTGAGGCCAAATCCAAACTCAGGTCCTCCTGACTCCAGGGCAGGCGCTCTGCTCACTTCACTACCTAGCCACCTCATAACCATGAATTTCAAATGACATCAAATGACTTATACAATAATTGATCTTATCACTCCTGACAACCACTTCAAAGTTAGAGAGATGATGATGTTGTATCCAACACATGCCAGTCATTACATTAAACATTTTACAATCATTGTACCATTTTGGTCCCATAACAAACACTATCAATTTTCCCTTTACAAATTCAGGAAACAGGTCAAGCAGAGATAACAAAAAACCATTTTTTAAAAAAACAATCCTAATATCCTATTTCCAACTTCTTAATGATTAATTCTTAGAATTTGTGAAGATATTTTGTTTGTTTGCTTTTTTATTTCTAACCTTTAGTATAAGTCCAGGCTGGCTGGACCAGGAAGTATAAAGAAAAGGATTTTACAGATTTCCCAAATTACAAAATTTCAGAATATTACAGCGCTTGGATCAGAGTGTCCCATTCATCATTTTCTATTCCTTTAACAATATAGCCTCGTCAATGGGGAAACAGCAGGGAGAAAATCTTGGTGGAGTTTTTGAAAGTGAGAGCTTTGAACCTGCCCATCTCAAAGCTCCACCTCTGAGGCTTCTCTTTTACAGAGCTAAGTATTTTCCCAATTTGCTTTAGGGTCACACTCAGTTTCGAGGCAGGAGATAGCTAGCCTGCCTGCTTCTTTGATCTGAGGGGAGGGATTCCCCAAGAGGGGCCACCTCCCCACCTCCCCACCTGTTCTATTTGTGAGGAGGAGGAAGAGAGAAGGTGATGAGATAGATCTTCCTTATCAGAACAGATGTAAATGATACATTCTAAAGATAAGTTTGTGGGCATCTTGCAGTTGCCCTGCATTCTGGGGAAATAAAAACATTTAATATGATCACTGAAAAGAGAATAAAAGTAAAGAAAAGAACTAGAAGGGCAGCTAGGTGGCACAATGAGTGAAGTGCTATCCCTTTTCTCAGTCTAACCAATCTCTCTCCTTGATTCAGAAAGTTTCCTTGAAAAGAACATCACTGCCCATCCTGAACAACTCTTGTCCATGTTCCTCTTCCAAAAGTTTGCTGTAGAAAGTCCACCCACCATCTTGGAGGCCTTCCCCAATTTCTCCCGACATTCCCAGGGGACCAGTGGAGGCCTCTGGCTGTCTATCTAGCACCCCTTGCTCTTGCCCCAGGACCAAGCCACCTTCTCTCCCAGTCATACAAATGTCTGACATCCTTTATTCTTGTTCTTTAGAGCTCCTCCTTGGTTATATTGGTTCTGGGCTGATACCTACTCACAGCATAAAGCTCTCCATTGCGCTCTGACAGCGTTTAATTATCCAGAGGTAAGTGTGTTCCAGATCTAGTTGCCTTATAGCAACACTTATAAACTGATGGTATTGAAAAGCTTGGGGCCAGGAAAGCCTTGAGATTTCCTGAAGGAGATGCAGTGTCTTCTGTTCAACCCTGGGCCCTGTTCATTTCCCCAGCCATACATATTGATGAATAAACGAGCCCCACTAGCTGTCCATGCAAGTACATGGTGGTCTGGGCAGCTCATAAGTCTTTCTCTTTCCTGTGTGTGTAAATAGCCCAGCCTCTGTTATGTAATTACAGACCTCTTCTAGGAAGGGCTTATTGGAATCAGTACAGTCAGTGACTAAAGCAGAGGGCCTTACCAGGCACAGTCTTTCATACTCCCTGGACCAAATGTGACCCTTCAAAAGAAAAGGATACAGCCCTACCCCTGGGAAGGCCAGGAAGGGGCTCCCCTTCACCTGCAATCTGTTGTGTGCCCATCTTCATGGTTTTTGGGGGGGGTGTTTTTTTTTGGAGGGGGGAAGGAGAGGTAACTGGTGTTAATTGACTTGCCCAAGGTCACACAGCTAGTCAGTGGCAAGTGTCTGAGGCCGAATTTGAACCCAGGTCCTCCTGACTCCAGAGCAGGTGCTCTATTCACTACACCACCTAGCTGCCACCCATCTTGATGTTGATAACCAGATCATTGATCAGGGTTCAGTCTATTCTATCTGAACTTAGTGATCAAATTACTTTGTCATATTTCAATTTTCTTTTCTTTCCCTTTTGTTTTTTTATATTAATGTATTTATGGAATAAAACAAGCGTTTCCATAACATACAATAAAAAAGATGATTGTACATAAAACTACAAACCCACTAAGGATAATTTGCTATTTCTTTCAAATATACAGCAAAATTGTCAAGTAAATTTCTTTTTTTTTTCTGCCCTCCCATTATCCCACCTAGACAGCTACCATTAGACACATATATGTATACATGTAGCTATATCATACATATATAATACACATATACATGTGTGCACACACACATACAGATAGCATGTCCTTTATAGTTAAATTGGGTATTTATAATATTGAAAATAACCCATTCACTCAAAGCAGTTCTTAAACCAATATTGCTATTACTGTATAATGTTCTCTGAGTTCTGCTCATTTCTCTCTGCATAATTTCATGCAAGTCTTTCCATGTTTTTCTAAGATCATTGAGCTTATCATTTCTGAGAGCACAGCAGTATTTCAGCACTATCACAACTTGTTCCAGCATTCCCCAATTGATGGACATCCCTACAATTTCCAGTCCTTTTCCACCACAAAGAGAGCTGCTATAAACACTTCATTTTATTTATTTATTTTGCTATAAACATTTTAGCACATAGACATTCTTTTCCTTTTTCCCTAATCATCTTTGGAAATAGATAAGGTAGGTAATATGGCTGGGTCAAAGGTTATAAGTAGTTTAATAACTCTGGACAAAATTCCAGATTGCTCTCCAAAATGGTTTGATCATCTTACAATTCCACCAACTAAATTAGTGTCCCGATTTTTCCACATCCCTGCCAACATTTCTCACTTTCCCCTTCTATAGTTTTAGCCAATCTGGTAGGAGAAAAATGATACCTCAAGGTTGTTTTCATTTGCATTTCTTTGATCAATAAGGAAAGAGCATTTTTTCAAGTGACTATAAATTGTTTTGATTTCTTTATCAGAAAACTGCCTGTTCATATCCTTTGGCCATTTATCAGTTGGGGAATGTCTCATATTCTCAAGGATTTGACAAAGGTCTTTATATATTTTTGGTATGATGCCTTTATCTGAGAAACTGTCCATAATTTTTTGCCCCAATTTCAAGTTTTCCTTCTGATCTTGGCTACTTTTGTTTCACTTGTACAAATACTTTTCAGTTTAACGTTATCAAAAATATCCATTTTACACCTGACTTCACTTTCTATCTCATTTGTTCATGAATTCTTTGCTTATCCATCAGTCTGATAATTAATATGTTCCATGTTCTTCTAATAAGTAATACGTTCTTCTAATTTTCTTGTAAAATCTCTCTTTATATTTAGGGCATGTATCCATTTGGACCTTTTCTTAGTAAATGGTATAAGATACTGTTCTATATCCAGCTTCAGTCACAGTTTCCAGCTTTTCCAACATTTTTAACAAATCATGAGTTTGTATCCCAAAGCTGAAGTCTTTACACTTGTCGAATACAAGGTCGCTATGTTCATTTGCTGCTGATCTGCCCCTCTCTCTCTGAGCCGGCACCGTATAATTTTGAGAATTGTTGCTTTACGATGTAGTTTAAGATCTGCTACTTTTCACACTTTCCTTTACATTTTTTAATTATTTCCTTTGATATTCTCGACTTGTTTTTCCAAATGAATTTTACTTTATTTTTTCTAATTCAGTTTTTTTTGGTAATTTAATTAGGGTTGAATATATAAATTGGTTTGGGTAAAATTGTCATTGTTATTTTTTTGGTGCTGCCTACCCATGAACAATGACTATTTCTCTAATTATTTATATCTGATCATACTTGTAAATAAAAGGGTTGGGGTTTTTTTTTTTTTTTGGTAATTTTGTTTGTTTTGGCAGGTATACTCCCAGGTATATTATGCTGTCTAGAGTTATTTTAAATGTTTTATTTATTTTTTTTTTTACTATCTCCTCTAGCAGAGTTTTGTTTGTTACATACAGAAATGCTTATAATAAACGTGGATAGACTTTATATCCTGCTACTTTGCTAAAATTATTAATTTTTTCAACTAATTTTTTGACTCAGGATTTTCCAAGAATATCATCACATTGTCTGCAAAAAGAGATTGCTTTTATGACCTCATTCCCTATTCTTATTCCTCCTATTTCTTTTTTCTACTGTTATTGCTATATCTATTGAATGATATTGGTGACAGTGGGCATCCTTGTTTCACACCTCATCTTACTGGGAAGCTTTCTAGTTTATGCCCATTACAAATTAAGCTTCCTAGTGGTTTTAGAAAAATGCTTTTTTTTTTTTTTATCAATTTGAGGAACAATCCATTTATACCAATATTTTCAAGAATTTGGACTTTATCAAAAACTTTTTCTGCATCTACTGATATAATCACATGATTAAAAAAAATTTAATTGTTGATACATTCAATTATGTTAATAGTTTTCTTTAGGGTAAACCACTCCTGCATTCCTAGGATAAATCCCAGTTGATCATAATGTATAATCTTTGTAATATACTGTTGTAATCTTTTAGCTAGTATTTTATTAAGGGTTTTTGCATCCATGCTCTCTAATGAAATTGGTTTGTGATTTTCTTTTTCTGTTTTTACTCTTCTTGGTTGAAGTATCAATATCATATCTGTTTCATAAAAGGGGTTTGGTAAGGATCTCTTTTTTACCTATTATTCCAAATAATTTATTTAATATTGGAATTAGTTGATCCTTAAATGTTTGATAGAATTCACTTGTAAATTCATGTGGTCCTGGTGCTTTTGTCTTAGGAAGCTCAATTATGGCCTGTTAAATTTCTTTTTCAAAAACATACCTATTCATATATTCTAATTCCTCTTCTAGCAGTTTATAGTTTTTGGAAATATTCTTTCATTTACCTTAAATTGTTGAATTTATTGGCATTTAATTGGGCAAAAGAATGCCTTATAATTGCTTTAATTTAATATTCAATATTGATGTATTCACACTTTTCATTTTTGATACTGATGATTTGGCTTTCTCTTTTAAAAATAAAATTAATGAATTGTTTATTTTATTTATTTTTTATAAAACAAACTCCTAGTTGTATTTATTAATTCCAATAGGGCTTTTTGTACTCTCAATTTTATTGATTTCACTTTTAATTTTTTGGATTTTCAATATAGTGTTTATTTGGGGATTTTAAATTTGTCTTTTTCTATTTGTTTTTTACTTGTATACCTAATTCCTTAGTCTGCTTTCTTTATTTTATTTGTGTAAGCATTTAGAGAGACAAATTTTCCCTAAATCATTGCTTTTGCTGTATTCCATTGGTTTTGATATGGTGTCCCATTATTGTCATTCTCGCTAATGAAATTATTGATTATTTATTTCTGTGATGTGTTATAATTTGTTAATTTCTATGATTTGTTAAAAAACCTGTTCATTCTTTAAGATTAGGTTGTTTAATCTCCAATTGGTTTTTAACCTATGTTTCTTTGGTCCCTTATTCCATACAATTTTTATTGCATTAGGACATGAAAAGGATATTTTTAATATTTCTCCTTTTAACTATAAAATTTTTACATACCAATATATGGTCAATCTTTGTATATGTGCCATGAAATACTGAGAAAAAGGTGTATTACTTTTAATTTCCATTCAATTCTCCTCAGTTATCTATCATATCAAGCTTATCTGAAATTCAATTCACTTCCTTATCTTCTTTGTTATTCATTTTGTGGTTAGATTTATTTAGTTCTGAGAGAAGAAAATTAATGTACCATTTTATTATAGTACTGCTACCCTATATTCATTTAACTTATTTAAAAAAAAATTAGATGCTGTAGTATTTGGTGCATATAGATTTGGTGTTGATATTGCTTCATTGTCTGTGTTACCTTTTAACCAAATATAGTTACCCTGTTTATCTCTTTTAATTAAATCTATTTTACCTATAACTTTGTCTGAGATCATAATTGTTACCCCTGCCTTTTGTACATCAGTTGAAGCATAATAAATTCTACTCCAACCCTCCATTTTAACTGTGTGTATCTCTCATTCTTGAATGTGTTTCTTGTGAACAACATATTGTTGAGTTCTTGTTTTCAATCTATTCTGATATCCATTTACATCTTAAGAGTGAGTTTATCCCATTCACATTCAAAGTTATAATTACTATTTGTGAATTTCCCTCCATCTAATTTTTACATAGTATTTTCCTTCTCAGCCTCCCTTTTTATCCCATCCCTGTAATCTCCTCCCCTTACCCTCGGTTTCCTTATAATACCCATTCCTGAAAAGACACTCCCTTATTTTCTCCCCACCCCCAATCTTAATCTAAATACCCACCTAAAAGTCCCTCTCCCATCCTGCCCCCCCCCCCAGTTTTCTTACCTCTTTAGAAGTTCTGTTGAAGGATTAGAAAGACTGTTAAACCTGTCTAGATGCCTAAGTTGTTTCATCTTCAACTCCAATGAATGTAAAGTTCCAATATTACCAGCTCTCCACCCCCACCTGCTTCTTCTGTATTGGTTTTTCCTTTCATGCTCCTTTTTTTGAGAAAGTTGCTTTTTACCTTTTCATATCCAATTTTGGTTTTTTAGAATCACTCCTTCAAACATAACAACCCCAACCCCAACCTTTCTTTCATACTATCATATTTCACTGCATAATCTTTGCTACCTCATAATCATCACACCCTGGTTGCTTTTTTTTTTTAGTCCAAAAATTGGTTTATAACCTTTCATTGTGTAATCATCCCATGGTATAATTCTGTTCAACATGCCACTTAAAATCTCAACAGAACATCAATGTATTCACCAGTGGCATATGGATATGCATTTATCTCCTGCACATTGTGAGTCTAGAATTCACAGCACAGGTGCATTGTCAGTATATTTCCAAATACCAACTTGCTGCACTACTAATGGTATTGTCACTCAACCCAATGAAGAGCAGTAGGCACAAGATGAGGTGGTAGTCAAGAGAAGCTGCCATGAGTAAGTCATGTGACATGGTAAGATTTGTATCTTCCCATGCTAACTAAACTATACAATTCATCTGCCAGCACTAGATTAATGTGCAAAACACTTCTTTCTGATTATGGACAAATATCATGAACCAAAGACAGACAGTTTAGTAATAAATGATTTTTAAGTTATACCAGCACAATTAAAAAAAAGTTTCACATAATGGTCATATTCCACTTTTTTGAAAAAAAATTGGCATAAAATTTGTGATGATTATGTTGTACCTTAGTAATGATGACAGTTCTAAGAAAACTGATAGCATTTTTGTGTATTGCAAACAAACAATTTGACCTTAATGAGTGCCTTATAATTAGTCATTAATGTTTTCTTTATATTTCTTCTGGATCTTTTATAGTGAATTTTCCATTAAGTTCTGGTCTTTTCCTTACAATTACCTGAAAGCCTTTCAGTTTGTCAAATATCCACTTTTTCTTTCAGGATTATACTCAACTTGGCTGGGTAAGTAATTCTTGGTTGCAACCCCAGTTCCTTTGTTCTTCAAAATATAATATTCCAAGACCTATGGTCTTTTAGTGTAGAAATTGCCAGGTCTTGGTCTGACTATTTACCCACAGAATTCAAGCTTTTTTTTTTCTTGTTGCTTGCAATATCATCTCCTTAACCTGAGAATTTTGAAACATGACTTTGACATTCCTGTAAGTTTTCTTCTGGGGATCTCTTTCAGGTGGTGAAAGGTAGAATTTTTTCTATTTCTACTTTACCCTCTGGTTCTAGAATTTCAAGCCAATATTCTTTATAATAATTTCTTGTCATTGTATCCAGATTCTTTTTTTTATCATAACTTTCAGGAAGCCCAACAATTCCTTTATTGTCTCTTTTTGTTCTATTCTCCAGATCAGTTGTTTTTCTAATTAGATGTTTCATATTCTCCTGTATTTTTTCTAGTTTTATTATTTCTTGGGTTCTTATAACATCATTTGATTCTACCTGCCCCATTCTAGCTTTCAAGGAGTTATTTTCTTTCTTAAGATTTTGTACCTCTTTTTCCAATTGGTTAACTTTTATTGATTAACATTTTTATTACTTTTATTTTTTCTAATTTTTCCTTGTTTTCTCTTATTGATTTTTGAATTCCCTGTTAAATTCTTCCAAGATTTCTTTTTGAGCTTGTGATAATTTGACATTATTTGTGAAAGGAGTGGCTTTTTTTTTACCTTCCTTTTTTCCTCTGGATATGAGCCCAAACTTTCTTATACACCAAAATAGCTACCAATGGTCAGTAAAAATGGTTCTTTTTTTCTTTACTTATTCATTTTTATTTGTAATTTTTCTTACTTTATTTTAGCAGCTTGATATTATTATAGTCAAGTTTTCATCCCAAGTTGTGGGTAATGTTGTCCTCAGGTCCTCCTTACTGTCCATATAAACTCCATTTTAGTACCTTCATGGTTTTGTTATCACTAGATATTTCTAGTTTGGTTGTGCAAGAAAACCTCCCTAGACATCTGTGGGGATTAAAATTATGCAGAGACTAAGGCAGAACTATGAGCCAGTGGCATTTTGTTAAAGGGTACACAGTCCCCTCTAATGAAGGAGACCTCACATCTTCTTTGAGATCTGAGATATCCCTCCTTCCAGGACCCAATTGTTATAGGGCTAAATATCTAGACATTCTTGAACAGCTATGAGCACAGGAATATATCAGCAAGGTCACAGGTTGGACAAAGCAGAAAATGTCTCAGTTGACCAGGTGGCTGCAAAACGCATGGGCTTCTCTTTAGTTCAGGTAGGTCCTATATACCGCGTTTCCCCGATAATAAGACACTGTCTTATTAATTTTTTTTGAAAGAAAAACACCAGAGGGCTTATTTTCAGGGGAGGGCTTATGTTGTCCTGCCTCAGCTCTCCTCCACGGCACTGCTCTCAATGGCGCCAGCAAGCAAATCACTGGGGAAGAACAGGATGACTCGCTCACTGCTGCAGCTCTGATTGGATGCAGCTCGGAGCACGGCGTGCATTTCACAGTGGGGGGGGGGCGCGGTGCATACAGAGGGTACCGTAATGTAGCGTGTAGCGCAGGGGATCACCTTCACTACAGTAGCAATCTCAATAGGGCTTATTTTCGGGGGAGGGCTTATTTTAGAGTAATCTTACACAGTAAGGGGAGGGCTTATTTTCGGGATAGGTCTTATTATCGGGGAAACACGGTATATGCTCCCAGAACATATGGGGGCTGGGGACTTCCCATACCCAGCCACCTGCCAGGCTTGGTTTGTTCAGGGAATTTGAGCAACATAGCATGGAGATATCTTCGTTAGGATTCTTATGGTTGTGCATATGAGCTCTATAACTGGTAAATAAGCAATGAACATTACATTAGAGTTTGAGGCTTATTATAAGGCCCTTCTATTTGAATCTATTTTCCTTTGTGACTTATACAAAGTATAGATGAATACATGGCTTATTCTTACCATAATATGCAAAAGAGGTATGGCAAAATACAGAATCTCATTGGTTAACAGACATCGCTCTTGAGAGTAAAAAATGGCATATTTTCCGGGTGGGGTGGGGTGCGGTCACAGATTGGGTGAAGCATGGGGCATTTCCACTGGCTAAGTGGTCAGAAGATGGTCACCTGCTCCTGTTAGATAAGAGAGTGGTTCAGAGGCACAAAAATAATTTGGGGGATTTTCCATGTAGTTGAGGCACCTCCACCACACTGGGTTTGGTCACCATGACAAGGGAAAACTAGGGTGGAGGGGCTCTAGGTAACTTCCTATGATTAAGCAAGTGGACTCATGGTCTGCAGCTCCCAGCTCTGGGGCCAGGTATAAAGCACTTCTCATCACTACCCCTATGCAATCATATCAGATTGATTAATACTGACTGCAATAGAATGATGCATGATGGACAGCTTCTCTATTGTTTAAAAGAGGCTTCTAGATTCTCACTCTTGTCTCTGTTGTTCCTGGACACCAGGACTAGCTTCCCCACAGACCATATTACTATACAAATTGACTTCCTGGTGGGATGATTTGGTCTGCTCTGTGCAGAGTATCCCATGCACTGGCAGAGACCCTGAAAGTAACAAGGAGAAAAGGAAGGACTGACAGAGTCAAGTTAGTATGTCAAGGTACCTCAGACAGTTTCTTGGAAAATCTGAGTCTGTTCTAGCCTGGAGCAGGTCCTGGATTGACATGGGAAGGGAGTAATGAATGGATGGAACTGACTCAGGGTAATACTCAGTTTAGATGTTAAGGAAACATCAGACACTCCTAAGTCATTCAACAAGTAAAAGGAATTTTATTTAAGTGTAACATAAAAAGGACATTCAGTATGGATAAGAGTTTTTAGCTTGCATAGATGAGGCTCTCCTCCCCTCCACTTGGGGAGCTCATCTGGGCAGCAGGGCAAGGTGTGGCTATGAGCCATCTGGGGAAATCTCTCCTATCTGAAGGACCTGGATTTCACATGGGCAGATTTTTATGCCTTTAAGTTGCCAGGCAGCCACACCAATGTGTCCAGAGACCCTCAGAATATGGGCTGAAGGGAGGACATTGAGCCTTTGCCCGCTAGGGAAGTCAGGTCCTGGGGACAACTTTGTCACCTTTCAGTGAAAAAAGCCCAAACTGGCCTAACCATGTGACAGGGGGAAGGACAGAACTCCAGGAGATAGTGGCTCCTTCACACATGAGGAGGGCATTTCCTTTGACAGCCATCAGGTGAGTGAGTGATCAGTGTGATTTCAAGACTGGCTGAAGGAAGGAAACTAGTATTTATGATTAACCACTTAATAAGTGCTAGGCACTGACCAATATCTCACTTGACCCTCACAACTAACCCTGGACGGTGGGTATCATCATCCCCATCTTATTTTTACTTATGCAGTCTGGAACATTTGGGGAGAACATTTTTTACCTCATTTTTAAAATCTATTTTTTTTTTTAACAGCAGAAATTAGCCTTCTCTTCCTTCCCTTTCTGCCACCCACCTCCCCGTTGAGAAAGCAAGAAAAACTAGCCCCTATTACAAGAATGTGTGTAGTCAAGCTGAACAAAATTTCTCAGTGGTTCTAGATAGAGAAAATTATAACCACCAGCACTGAGTATCACCTTGTATCAAAAGGTAAGAAGTATGGCATCATGGCTCCTTGGGAATTTATTGATCATTGCATTGATCAGATTTCCAATGTGTTTATACACACACATGCATGAAAGCCTATCCCTAACCCTATCAGCCAAGATCCACCTTCTCATGCTCCCACCTGCGCCCTCCCCCACACTGAGAACACGAGATAAACAAAACCCACTACACACAGTGTAGTCAATCTGAAAAAAACACAAAACCCTGCAGTGCCCATGCCCTAAGAAATGTCTCTCATTCTCTGTCTGAGTCCTTCCCCTCCAAGTGGCAGGCAGCATGATTTTTCATCATTGACCCTCTGGAGTCTTGACTGATCACTAATTGAAGGTCAGTGTGATAGTATCCCGTGACATTTGTGGACCTTCATCATTCATACACACCTGATATAGGAACAATTCCTCAGATCCCTTTTCTTTGCCACCTCAAAAAGAATCGTTAAAGTTATAAAAATGGGATTTTTCTTAGGCCTAATCCTTCCCATAATCTAGCCTCCTTCTTTGTTCCTCCCTTTCACTGGGTAGTAAAGTGTATTTCTATGCCCATCTCTGTGTTGTATTCTTGTATCCTTTGACCAGAGGACTAAGGTTCAAACCTCAGAGGCTCCCACCCACTCCCTCCTCCTTGTCTGGATAGATGTCTACTTATGCCCCCTCAATGGGTGGAAGAATATTTCCTAATCTTCCTTTCCATGCACTCACCTCAGTGTTCTCTTCTTCCTCTCTTTTCATTTTTTCCTTAAGATAAAAACATACCAGAAACCCTCCCAGGTCTTTTTTGATTTGATTCCTTCTATGAGCCCAGAGAGAGATCAGAGGGGACACATATTATCTCTCCATATTTGAATACAAATAGTTTTTTAGTCCCATAGGTGAGTTCATCCTTTTTTTTTCTTATGTTTCTCTTCACTTGCATTTGAATGTCAAAAATTTCTCTGCAGTTAACAATCTTTATGTCAATAATTTGTGGAAATCCTTTCTTTATGAGTCACTTTCCCCCTGTATCCTTATACTCAGTTTTGTTGGGTAAATTACTCTTGGCTATAAGAACATGTCCTTTGCCTTGTCAAATCCTATTCCAAGCTCTGTGCTCTTTAATAATGGTTGCTGCCAAATTGTGTGTGATCCTAATGGTTTCTTTCTAACTGCTTGCCATATTTTTCTCATTCATCTGGAAGCTTTATGTTTTGGCTATGATGTTCCTGGGAGTTTTCATTGAGAGATTTCTTTCGGGAAGTGGTCTGTGGATTATTTTGATGTTGTGGTCTGGTTAAAAGACATAAGGGCAGTTTTAAGATTTTTTGAAATCTTATATCCAGGCTCCTTTTTAAAATGGCATTCAAATAGTTCTATGTTATTTAAATTTTGCTGTGTCCTCTTTTCTATGTGAGTTGTTTTTTTACTATGAGATAACTGACGTTTTCTTGTGTGTGTGTGTGTGTGTGTGTGTGTGTATGTGTTTTGGAGTCTCTTGGATTTTTAAAAATATCTGTTATTGCCTTGTGGCTTCTATTTGGCTATACAAAGTTTTACAGAATCTGTTGCTTGACCAAAGCTTTGTACCCATTGTGCCAAGCTGTTATCTCCTTGATTCTTTCTTCCTCACCACTCATTTCTTTCCCATTTCTTTTCCCCTCAAACACTGTCATTCCACTTATAAAGATGTTTAACTCTTGCTTTAATACCTCCAGAAATTCAGGTTGTTTGTGCACAAACAGTGTGTTTCGGGGACAGTGCTTGTCTATATGAGTCACTCCTCTGAATTTGTGTCCGTCTTCCTCTACCACCATATCCATTCATTACGGTGAGGTTCTTTTGTTGGCTCATTCTTTCAGCCTACATCCTTACTTCAGACTCGATGTTAGAGCTGGAACTTGCAGCACTGCTGGAGGGAATGTCTGGGTCCTCTTGTTGCTGCTTTCTTGGGGCACTGAGTGTCGTCTTATCCCAGGATTTCAGGGACGTAGTAGAGGCATATGAGCTTTCAGTGTTTGAAAGTGATCAGGCTATTACCCTCCTACTGTGAGCCCTCTCAGTAGCTGAGCTGGGCTTGAGTCTATGCAAAAGTAGACTGCTAACTGCTACCAGGCTCTGCCCCTGTGACAGGCTCAGAGGGGCAGCAGTGTAAGTTCCTCTTTATTTTTGAATTCCTGCCCTGATTACTCCACTGAAGATTGAGCTGGACATTGGAAGCCAGACCCTGCTTGCATTCTCAGGCCTGAGCTACACCCCTGCTTCTACAGTCTTCTGAATTTCCTTGCTTCATCCCCCAGGGCTGCCCGGCAAGGATTTCCTTGACCCTGGTCATGTGAGCTGGGCTTGGCAGAGGGCGATAGAGCTGCCAGTGACAGTTCCCTGATGTGGGTCTGAGTCTTGTCTTACTACATAGGATGTGATTGCAGGAATGGTTTTGTGCAGTGTCTTCCTCACTACACTCGTTCCCAGGGTTCAGAGACCTCCCTTTTCCCCCTTGCAGTACCTAGCAAAGGAAAATTCCAAGGTTTGGAATACCAGCATGGTATTTCTGCATTTATTCCTTGAAAAATTAAGGCAAAACATTCACAGAAAAGAGAAAATAAAAATACAGCATTCACCATGTGGAACTCAATAATTTAGTAATTCCTCACTTCAGTCACAAAGTACTAAGGTCCAAGTACTACTCCACCCCTGGGAAGTACATTCATTGAGTCAATCACAAAGTCTTCTCTCTATTCAACTGGAGATTAGTTTCCAATCATAAACAAACTGCATTCTTTGGGTCAGTCCCAAAGTACAAAAGTCAAAATTTTTCCACCCCTGGATCACAACTGAATTACAATACCACCCATCACCACCAAGCGCCCTCTCAAGAGGCAGTGGACACAATTCACCCCTAGGTCACAACTAGGTTACCATATCATCACAGCATTCAATACCCAAGGAGAGGGCTTTTTTTTTTCATCTTGACCTGAGGCAAGTTCTCAGTAATCTCTGTTCCTGGGGAGACAAAGCTTAACAAAGCCACAATATACATGGCCAGAATCCTCATCAATTCACTCTCTGACTGCAGAACAGTCTCAGGACCCCTGAAAACACCAGCAAACCTTCTTCCAGGATTTCTGTAAACATACAACAAGAAAATCCTTCTTCAGGGCTTCTGAACTAACAGCAAGGTTCCAGAACCTCTGCAACAACAGCACTGACCTTCACCAGTGGACGAATCTGGCAAAACAACATCAAAACAGACAAAATACTGGCATCACAGTCATGCCTCCTCAGTTCTCAACAACTCCGAGTATCAGTTCTAAAAAGTCCTGGGAAGCTCCAACGAGCCCTCAGCAGTCCAGGCAACTTTGGCTGGCAGTTCTCTCTCTCTCTAAGCAACTCTGGACACCGGCAATTCTCCTCTTTCTCTGCCTCCACAATGCAACTCCCCAAAAGTTCTTCTGGCCTCTCTAAATCCACCACACCAGCTCCTCCCAGTTCAGCCCTCTATCCCACAGGCAGGATTCACAAGCTTTGGGTTTCAACACAACCCAAAACCAAGCCAATACAGGGAGATCTTTAAATTCCATTACCATTGCACCCCCCCCCCCCCTTGCCAATCTGGACCAAGGACTCATAGGCTTTTCTTGTTTTCCCCATCAAGATGTGGTCTGGTGTATTGTGCAGATCTGTTAGTAGTTTGTGGAAAGGACTTCACGGCATTGCTTCTCCTCTCTCTGCCATCATGGCTCTGCCACCCCCAGAGACATTATACTCAGTTCATGTAAGGTGAGAAAACCAAGACAGATGTGAAGGGATTTTCCCAGTATCACATAGCTATTAATGATTATGACTTGATATTAACTAAGGTCTTCCCTAACATCAGTCTTCCTGAATGCTGCCTCAGTGCTGTTCCCAGAGGAGAAAGACGAAAAGCTCCTGGAAGAAATCTTGCACAAAGATAACCAATCAATAAACATTCCTTAAGTGCTTGGGATACAAAAAGAGGCATGGCACAATTCAGGGATTCAAGGACCTCACAGTCTAAGAGGGAAGACAAAAAAGATAATGTGCAAACTACGTGCAAATGGGAAATAACTAAAAAAGAGAAAGCAGCAGAACTAAGAGGCCTTGGGAAAGACTTTGCACAGACTGAAATAAAATTGTGACTTAAAGAAAGCCAGGGAAGGCAGTATAGTAGATAGAGTGCTGGTCTGGAGTCTGGAAACCTAAGTTCAAATACGGTCTCAAACACTTGCTACCTGTGTGACCCTGGACAAGTCACTTAATTGTGTTTGCTTCCATTTCCTCATCTGTTACATGAGCTGTAGAAGGAAATGGCCAACCACTCTAGTCTCTTTGCCAAAGTCACAAAGGGTTGTACATGACTGAACAACAGAAACAGCATCAGGAAAGGCAGGAGACCGAGATGAGGAGGGAGGGAGAGTGTTATAGAAATGGTGGTGGCCAATGACAAAGTGTGGAGCCTAGAGATGAAGGGTCTTCCTCATGGAACAGCATGGAGGCCAGGGTCACTGGATAGAAAAGCACATATAGGGAGGAAACAAGTTACAAAGGGCTTTGAGGGAGAGGTAGGTGTAGGGAGCCAAAAAGGCTTGATCTAGATAAAATCTTGAGAAGCTGGCTCCAAAGGAATCCCTGTGATGTGGCTTTTGGAGCTAGCTCCTGGATTGTCCTTTGAGATGCCGTTGCAAGAGAGGTTACCCAAGTGCCGAGATCAAAGGCTCTGCCCTGCACTAAGATTCTAGCCCAAAGATGTTAAATCCTTATTAGATTAGACACATTCTATTACATCCAGAATATCTATACATTACCTAAACCTCCTGTACAAAAGTGATAAAGAAACTAGAGCTGCATTTTCTTTTGTCTCATTGCTCTATAAAAACCTTGTCCAAAGAATCAATAAATGGAATTCTGCCTTGAACTACCCACATGCCCTGGTTCATTCTCATATCACTTGACATGACCAAGTTCACTAGGTTTACTGTTGCCAAGAAGGCTAAAAACCAGTTCAGGAGCCTGCAGAACTCAGATTGCAGGTGGGGGTGTATTCCAGAGATGGTGAAAGAGGAATCTAGATGGGGATCAACTACAGATTTAATATGAGGTTTGGGGGTGAGGTACTGAGGAGTGGAAGATGGAACACAGACTGATGGATTGGGGAACCAGGAAGATGGTGCCCACTAGGAAATTACAGGCATCTGAAGAGGGAAAGATATAGGTGTAAAGGAAAGCCTCACACTTGTCGAATTTTTCTTCAGGAGCCAGCTAACTCCTGAGATTGCCTTGCCAGAGTTCTGGTGGTGAGCCTTGATCTTACTCCAGTCTCCAGGTTTAGGGAATGCTTTCAGATGGGCTTCTAAGGGGGAGAAAAGAATGTCCTTTCACTGTGCGTTCTTTGATGTACAGCAAGATAACTGCTCTGTCTAAAAGCCTTTCCACATTGATTACATTTATAAGGTTTCTCTCCAGTGTGGATTCTTTTATGTAAAGTAAGACTTGCCATCTGTATGAAAGATTTTCCACAGTGATTACATTCATAAGGTTTCTCTCCAGTGTGGATCCTCTGATGTGTAATGAGACTAATCTTCCGTGTAAAAGCCTTTCCACATTGATTACATTCATAAGATTTCCCTTCAGTGTGGATTCTCTGATGTGCAGTAAGATGACCCCTCATTCTAAAAGCCTTTCCACACTGATTACATTCATAAGGTTTCTCTCCAGTGTGGATTCTCTGATGTTGAGTAAGACGAGTCCTCCGTACAAAAGCCTTTCCACATTGATTACATTCATAAGGTTTCTCACCAGTGTGGATTCTCTGATGTATAGTAAGACTGGAGCTGCCTTTGAAAGCCTTTCCACACTGATTACACTTATGAGGTTTCTTTCCACTGTGGACTCTCCTATGTTCAGCAAGACTGGAGCTGCCTCTGAAAGCCTTTCCACATTGATTACACTGAAAAGGTCTTTCTCCAGTGTGGATTCTCTGATGTACTCGAAGATAGGACCTATGTGCAAAAGTCTTTCCACATTGATCACATTCATATCGTGTCCTTTCACTGTGCATTCTTTGGTGTA
>NW_027186438.1:87165-156215 GCF_028583685.1 Petaurus breviceps papuanus | reverse complement strand
AGCCTTTCCACACTGCTTACATTCATAAAGTTTCTCTCTGGTGTGGATTCTCTGACGTATAGGAGTAGTGTCTTTCCTTTCAAGTCTGATCTCTCCTTCTGAAAGAAACAAGCAGTAAAAAACACACACATACACACATATGTATATACAAACAGACGCATATATAATTATATCACTTTCCCTCCATCAACAGAATATAAACTCAATATATATTCTCTTTCCCCAGGCAGAGAGAAGTCTTCCAACTTAAATGGGAGGGAACAATTATTTCAAAATGCCATTAACTCACATCCCAAGGATGAGGTCAACTACAAAGAGTTTCACACATAATTACACTGGATCCTTACAACACATGAGACAGACGCAGAGCATCCTTGTTACATTCACAGCTCTGACCATGAGCTCTGAATAGCTGAATAACTTGACCCAAATCCCAATGGCTGAGACAAGAATTCAAACTTGTGCCTGGGTAGGGTCTGTCCACTGTATGAGACAGATTATTTTGACTTCCAATCTATCCTTTGCATTTCATTTCCTGCACATCCAAGCCTTTCTTCATAGATTTGGTGCCATTTTGTGTACGTATAGTAAAAATTAAAATATCTCATGATCTCTCATATCTGTAAGTATAATAAAATTTCCCTATTAATAATTTTCCATTTTTTCTGCTCAATATTTGATGTCACATGAAGAATATCAGTACTGTTTCCTCTATTTACCTAAAGCATAAAAGATTTTGTTCTGGCTTATTAATATTTACATTTTTTTTGCAAGTCAGTCAGGGTCAAGTGACTTGTCCAGGGTCACACAACTATTAAGAGTCAAGAATCTGAGGCTGGATTTGAACTAAGGCCCTTCTAATTCCAGGGCCAGTGCTCCATCTCTAGGCTCTGACACTGTCCATCACCCCTTTTTCTTCACACTCTCCTTTCCAGATTTTAGTGACACTACTCTCTGCTGGTTCTCCTTTTATCACATACAAAATAAAACTCATTCTCTTTCCCCAACCCTCCCATCCTCAACTTTCCTAATGCTATCCAAGGCGTCCTCCAGTCATCCAAGCTCACAGATGAAGGCTCATGCACTCCCCGACTCTCACACATTCACCCTCCTGGCCCCTCTAGTCAATCTGGAGCAAAGTCCCATGACTCCACCCCTGAGGATCTCTCCCATATATTTTTCTCTCCAAGCACTATTACCATCCTGGTTCCGTCCCCAGTAACCTCACACCTGAGGTCTTTCAGAGCCTGCTGGATCATCCAGCTGCCTCATCACTCCCCAGCCCAGCCAATGCCCCACCGAGTTGTTAAGTTCATCTTCCTAAAGCTCTCACCTGACCATGTCACCACCCACTCAACAACCTTCAGCAATAGGATCCAATACAAAATCCTCCCCAGGGCTGCTAGAACACGTCATCACCTCCCCCTCTCCTATTCTTCCAGTTTTCTTTCAACCTATTTCGCCCCAGATTTGCTATAATGCAAATTGCTATATTATCCTCCTTTCTGTGTTGTGGACAGGACACTCCACCTCCTGACTCCCTGGGCTTTCCTCACCATTCCTATGCCTCAAATGCTCCCCCTGGCTTTGCTGAAGCCCCAGCCAGAGCCCACCTTCCACAATGAGCCTTTCCCAGTCCTTCACTTTAGGGCCTTCCCTCTCTTGACCAACTCAAATTCATCCTGACTAATGTGGGTTTCTACATAGTTGTTGAAGTGTTGTCTGCCCCTCCAGACTGTGAGCTCCCTGAGCGATGGGGATGTCCCTCTCACCTCTTTATGTTCCCAGTGCTTAGCACAGGGCCTAGCTTGTAGCAGGTGCTTAAATGTCTGTTGGCCTGAAGGTCTAAGAAAGAGTTCATATTGGAAACCTTGCTCCTGTTAGCATCTTCAGGGGAATCTCATGCCCCAAATTCCAAATAATGATTTGTTATAAGATCACGAATTTATCCCTAGCAGGGAGCTGAAAGACCATGTAGTCCAACCCCTTCATTTTACATATGGGGAAACTGAGGCTCCATGGTTCAGTGACTCGCCCAGGAAGCCATGGCTAAAAAACATCTGCAAAGGAATTGCAAGGCAGGTCTTCCTGCCCCAAATCTAGCACTTGCTTCAGCACAACACAGAGCAGCCCCTTGTAATCCCAGCTCTCACCTCACTCACCTGGACAGCAGCTCCTCAGGCCTTCCTGCTCCAGCAGCCATGGGGCTTCCCTTTGCTCAAAATAGGAGATCACATCTCCTCTGGGAACTGGAATTCCTGGGCACGGGGAATCAGGGAAAGGCATATAAAGAAATGTGTACTTTAGTTCTCTTTAGGGAGAGGTATGTGAATATAGAACCACACCCTTTTCAGAATCACTCCCTTGAGATCACCCCTAGATGTCTGCACTGACCAATTAGTGCTTGTGATACAAAATAACCCAAAATAGAATGTGTTGTACAACCCGTTCAGAGAGACAACCAAACCTCTGCCCCCCATGTTCTTCTGCTGCATTGGGGCAGAAACTCCTACTCCCCAAACCCAGTCAAAGTGCAATTGTGCCAGATCAGCCTCAATCCCGAGCTCTAGGGTCCGTAATGAATCAGCTGCTGCCCTGTCCCCCACCTGGCTCCTCACTCCCTGAACCCTATATAAACCTTGTGTACTGTTCATTCAAGGAGAGTTTTGCCTCTTTGGGGGAGAGTTTCCTACTGGCAAAGTCAGCAAACCCTAGTTGGTCCCAAGTCTATTTCTTGGCCAGTCATTCCTGGCACCCACAGGGGTATGTATGCAAGCAAGGAACCAGGGTGGTTTGCAGGACATCTGAAGGAGAGTTTCCATAGCATTTATTTTGGAGGGGTACTGGGGGAAAAAGTTGTGGAAATAGTTTGATGTCAGAGAATTTGGTCTTGGTGCACTTTCTTCATAAAAGGATGGATTCAGTGCACAGTTTCCATTCTCTAGAAATCAGAAGCAGCTGAAAGTGAAGGTGAGAGAGCCCTGGGCCTGGAGTCAGGTCTCAGAGAGTTAATAGCTGGGTGCCCCTGGACAAGTCACTTAACCTCTGTTTGCCTCAATTTCCCAACTGTAAAACGTGGATAATAATACCACCCAACTTTAAAGGTTATTGTGAAGATGAAGTAATGTAACACTTAAGAAAACCCTTGGCAGAGCCCATGGCAAACAGCAGGGGGCTATAGATGCTGATCTCCCTCCCTTCCTTCCCCACGATCTGTGCTGGAAGTTTAGGGCAATAGCGAAAAAGATGAAGGACAAACCTGTACAGCAGCCACGAATGAGAGCTCTGAGCTACCAACATGTGCTTGGTAAATAGAAGAAGGTTCCAAATACTAGACCCATCCCAAAGAGGAAGGGGGTACCAAAACTCATGTCCAGGTAGAGGTAAGACCCAACCATCCCTGAGATGAGTTCCACTTATAATCTTGGGATTCTTCCATCCTCAAGCTCCTTAGAACTGGTGAGAAACAGCTTCAGGAGCAAGAAAGGAAACCCTCAGCTTCCTATCACAGAATGCAAAGGCTTCCTGTAGGAAAACCAGGCAGCATGAGAAGTCTGTCTCTTAGACCCAGGAGACCAACACTTTTCTCTCTCCAATAATTGGTAGATACTCCAAAGCCTGCACAGTAGGCAATGATATTCCTTTTGATTACAGACTCAGAGTTAGTAGAAGCGTCCTTACCCAGGGACAGCAGGTTCTGGGCATTCTCCAGCATCACCTCCTTGTACAGCTCCTTCTGAGGAGGGTCCAAGAGGCCCCACTGCTCCTGGGTGAAGTCCACAGCCACATCCTTGAATGTCACCAACCCCTAAATCATCAAAAGTCATAGGGCTTGAACACATAGAGTTGAAAGATACTTCAGAGTGAAATATTCCAATCCTCATCAATTTACAGGAGGAAAGTTGAAGCCCAGAGAAGTATTTGCCCAAAGGTCATACCCTTTATGAGAGTCAGAGTCAACTCCTGAAAAGACAGCAAGAGCCCATAGGAATTCTGAGAAAAGCATTTTATGTCATCAGTTGGAATAAGGTTGAGAAATGTCTTATTCTGGAGAGAGCGTGTGTGCTATTTGTGAGGTAGGTGTATCTGTGGAGGAGAAAGAGAGAGGCTGATGTGAAATTTCTTCCTTATCAGAACTGATATAGGCGACACATTCTACGGAAGCATCTGTGAGAAGCAAGCAAGTACACTACATTCTGGAGGGGAAATTAATATGGTCCCTGAAAAGAGAGTAAAATTAAAGGCAAGGTCTACTTTGCTTCCTGAACAACTGAAAAAAAAGTCTTATCTAGATGAAACCATGAAGGGGATGCTGGAAGATATTCATCAGAAAGTGGACTGCACTGAGGGGTTGGAGCTGGTTCCCATCCAAGTGAAGTATCTTTATCTGTTATTACATTGAGGTTTTGAGGTCCCTCTGGATTTGTGCCAAATCCCAAACAGCTTATGCCTTTGCTTTAGGATTGCTTTCATTTGTCTATAGCATATATTCCCTAATTACAAAGTTAATTACTTAGTAATAAGGCTAATTATGATGGAGAAGGGCAAGCTGGGGAGTATGGTGCATAAAGCACTGGGCTTGGAATCAGGAAGACATCTTTATGAGCTCAAATGTGGCCTCAGAAACTTACCAGCAAGGGGGCTAGGCAATTGAGTTAACCTTGTTTGCCTCAGTTTCCTCATCTGTTAGATGAATTGGAAAATACTCCAGTATCTTTGACAGGGAAGCCCTAATGGGTTTACTAAGTGTCAAATAAGACTGAAATGACTGAACAACAAGAATGATATGGGAAGGAAGGTTTCTTTATTGCTTAAAATAAGCAATATTTAATTAATTCGGCTTTTGTCTGAGCTAATTCATCATAAAAATGTAGCCAGTTTCTTTATAAGAAATAAATGATTCAGATATAAAATCCTTTGTAGCTTTCAGAGCCCTTCATAACCTGGTCCCCAACCAGCCTCTCCAGTCTTCCTCTAGCTTTTCCCCACATGCTCTGGAATCCAGTGGCACTGCCCTTTTTGTGAGTTCCTCACACAAGAAACTCTGTCCAGACCCTGACTGTCTCCATGCCTGCCATGCCCTCTGTCCTCTCCACCTCCTGGCTTCCTTCAAGCTGTGTGGAGGGAGAACAAAGCCATGGTCCCCATGGAACGGAGACTGAGGAGTCGAGTGGGCGTCCAAGCTGTCAGGAGGGAGAACAGAAATGCAAAAGAGGGTGCAGCAATGGGGGAAGGGGACAGTGAGTGCTTGAGATGCCAAAGGGTCAATGAATGGAGTTAACGCAGAGAAGTAGAGAGGAGGGCAGGGTGGCCACTGCTGTCTTTAATCTCAGGCCTAGGTTTGTACAGAAGCCATCCACAGGTAAGGCATTGCCAGCTTCATAGACCATTCCCTGGGTCTATGGAAATGACCTCCAATGCTGATCTTGGTCAAGTCTGTGGATGGATGGCACTCACCTGGGCCTGGGGTCTGCACCTCCCACGGGCCATTCCCTCTGGCTCTGGGCTCTCTGCTTGGGGCAGGCCTTGGTTCTCTGCAGACTGAGCTGGGGAGGGAGAAGGATCCCAGAGGGGGATAGATCTTTCCTCCTTCTTCCTAGGCAGCAGGCTGACCTACAGGGATATATGTAGGGTGAGGGCCGACAGGAGTTACAGAGGCCGAGGCCCTGCTCTCAGCGGAGAGACCCTCACCTCCAGAGGGGAAGGAGAATGTAGTTAGGGTCAGGCTGGGAAATAAAGATGGCTCCACTCTCTCTTACTTGCCCCCTCCACTCTCCCATTCTAGGAAGCAGAAAGTGCTTTGGAATCCCAGGGGGGATGAGACCAGTCAGAGCATCAGTGACCATGAGTCAGAGCTCTCCCTCTCAATGTTCCTCTGCCCTCCCTGCATCCCCTGTCCTTGACTCACACACACAGAATCTGGACCACAGACTGACTGCATGACCTTGGAAGGAGGGTAGCATCTAGAGAAGGCTGGGGATGGGGAGGGCTCTGGGATGGGGCTGCCAGTAAGGACCAGGGGAATCCTGAGGCTCAGAGACACAATCCAGTCTGGGATACTGCTTCCTGGCAGGGGCCTGGGGGCTCTGGTACCTGGGTCCAAGGTGGGTGCTAGGGGCAGGCAGGCAGGACCCCTGGATCCTCACAGGGGGTGGTAAAATTGCATCTTGTCCTGGTGGAATCCTAATAAAGCTGCCCCCAGGCCCAAGATTCTAACTTCCTCGCAGACCCCACTGAAGAGCAGACCCACTGCGCCCCCCACTCACCCCCTTCCATCAGTACCCTGACTTCTTCACATTGGCCTCACTATTCACTGGAGTAACAGCTGTGTTATTTCTCCCAGTAACAGCAGGTGTGTCCACGTGATGGGATCCCAGCCCCATTCAGCAGGCTTGTCCTTGCACTCAACCACCACATCCACCTGGTCTCAGACAGGACCACAATACTCAGCCAGTCAGAAAGCAGGATGTGGGGGGCCTTTCCCTAAGTAGGCACCTGTGCTAATAGAAAAAGCTGCCTTTCAGGTGACCTTGTGACAGAGGCTCATTATCCTATGTAGATTCCCTCAGGGGGTTTTCTGTATGCATTGTGGGCAATAACATGCATAGTTCCACTGTGGCTCCCCCATTACCTCATCCTTCAACAAAGCCCTCCTGCCTTTTTAACATTCATAATTTCTGTTATGTAACTGCATCTTATACAAATCCCTCTTGCTTTCTCTTCCCCTTGGAACTCAGCCCTCTTCACCAGAGGCATCAATCTCAGTAAATGCCCGTACTTGCATTAGAGGTTGTCTGACGGAATTCTTTGAGCAGGTCCCACCACACACGTGTGAAAACTCAACTACCCCCATCCCCCCTTCCCCTCGTGGTCAGGAGGGTTTAGCAGGAAATGAGACTGTGAAGGGGAAGCTGGCAGTCAAGTCCACACTGTTCCACAGAGCAAAGGAGCGTGACTGATACATTGTATCCCGAACCAGCCCCATTTCCCAGCCTGACCTGCCGGGCAGGGTCTGCGTGTCTGGGTTTGCTGAGCCCAAGCCGACCTGGCCGGCTCCTGAGCAGCAGGACACTCGGAGGGGCTCATCACTCCGGGACGGCCATGAACTAGCCCCTGGGAGGCCCAGAAAGGAGCTGGTCTCTTCCCCCAAACCCTAGAAAAAGGGACCTCAAACTCCCCCTCCCCCCGGGATCCAGGCTGCTCAGGGCTCTGGGCTGGAACCCCAGGGGAGGGGCAAGAGGCTCTCTGCCCTTGGCCCTCCCCATCCCATTCCTCTCCGTATGCCCCCCAGTGCACCCCTCCCCACTCTTCTCAGCTTGTCCCCAGGCCTTATTAAATAGCATTGCGGCCCCCTTTCCCGCGCCCCCCATTCCACAGTTCATCAATTAAATACCCTTTCACTTAGCGTTTGAGCAGGAGGGTCCAAGGGAAACAGCTCTGGCTACTAGTGGGCCACGCAGTTGAAACTCTTGGGAATACCAGACAGGTGTGGATGGCGCCGGACCCAGAGTTCCAGTTTCCCAGAGGCCTCGGTGATGCCTTCTATCTGGGAACTGACCCTCCCACCTCTCTCTGTGGTCCGGGCCGGAGCCCTGCCCATCACTCTGCCCCTCCCCGTCCCCCCCCCCCCCCCCCCCCCCCCTCGGAACTCAAGGACTCCTCCGGTCCCCCCCAACCCCCCCCCGCCCCCCCCCCCCTCCCCATCCACCTTAGGAACCGGGAAATAAAGGTGGGTGCTGTGTCTGTGCTGCTGAGCCTGACAGCAAAGATGGGGAGGGACTCGGACCCCAAGCTCCAAGTTGTTTTTTAACCATAAAACAGTTTGGGGATGGAAAAATTCTCTTCTCCAACGCCTCCAGCACTACCCCCCTCCCCTCCCTAGAGAAAGAAAATGGGAGTGGCGGCGGAAGGGGGTGGGTCGCTCGCAAACTTCCTGTTGTGAGGGAAATGCCCCGTTGGGAGAAGTGGCCCTCATCCCAGACTGGGAGAGACCAAGCCAAGACCCGTTGGCATCACCACAGGCATCAAGAACACGGACTTTTCCAGGCAAACGACAGAATGCCTACACGGATCCTTTGAATTTGCGATTATCCTTCTTGCTGGGATTAGTTTAGACTGCTCTGCAGACCTGGGGTTCATGCTGCTGGCGGCCAGGGGCCCCGGGGGTGGGTTGTGCTCATACTGTACCTGGTTCTGATCCCTCTGGCCACCCCCTCCCCTTCTGGCAGAAAGTAGGTTCTAGCAGGAGGTGAGATAGCAAAGGGACAGCTGGAAGCCCCATAGGAATCATCCCAAAGGTCAGAGGAGCCGAATTTCCAAAGTGTGTCATCTAGTAACTACAATTCACATCCCAGTGACGTGTGCTGAATCACAGAAGCCATGGAGCTGCTGCTTGTCCAACACCTGGGATTTCTTCCCGTCACCAAACGTTGTCCCCCAGTTACCATGTTATTGACACAAGGGCTTTTCCTTCTTCTGAAGATATTCTTATTTTTTAAAGATTAATTCTAATAGTAAATGATTTGGAATAAGAGGCAAAGAAGGAGTCTCCCATGGCACCTAACTGATCCCCAAGTTCTACAGAGAGACCTTAAGAGTGTCACTGCTTCTGACCCCCTTGGGAGGACCTGTCTGGCTTGAGTTCTCTGTCAAATAGCTTTTAAGCCAAATGTACCTCTGGCATGGGAGATGTGCTCTCTGCAGTGGAGTCTGAATGCTTGGCAGTGTGGCTCGAGAAAGAACCTCAGTGTCTGGTACCTTATCCTGCCATGTGATGTTCAGAATCTTCCAAAACTTCCAAATGGAAGTGATTCAGTTTCCTGGCATGGCACTGGCAGACTGCCCAGGCTTCCCAGGCATACAACAATGAGGTCCGCACCTTGGCTCTGTAGACCCTCAGTCTGGTACACTGCCAAGGGGAGTGACCTTATTATCCCCAGCATTCACTGCTTCTCCATTTGCTGTCCTGTAAGGTTCCATGGAGAGATGATGTGGGACGGACTGGTGGAACACTGTGGGTTGGGGGTGGGGGTTATGACAATTGTTAGGTCAAAATTAGGATGAGCAGCAGAGAGATGGTCCACACTTTGTTTCAGCTCGGCTTCAGAGGCTGCACTGAGGGCACAACCATCTCTGACCAAAACACACCCACCAACTCTCTTGGTCTGAAGACTGTGACAGGCTTTTTATTGAGCCAGTGTCCATCCTGAGAATGCTGGCAGCTGCCCAAAGCAACCTAATCTCCTTTCCTCTCCCCACCACCAAGCCTCTGAAGCTCTTGTGGCCACTGCTGACCACCCACCTCATGTTTCTTTGTTGATTAGGCTCCAGCTGGCTGCTGCCCACTCTGGTCTTGAGGGGCGCAGCTGGAGCTCCAAGGCAAGTGACTAACCAAAACAGTCAGTCCTGATGTGGAACCTGGAGCTGACCTAGAGCTTTATCTCCTCAGTCCGGTGCCACACCTGAGGCTGAGCTTGAATTCTGGTCGTCCCCTGTGTGGGCCCAGGGCCATCCACTGCCCCACCAGGCTGCCATCCATGGGGCTGATTGGCCTGGGCTGGCTCCCAGGGCTTTGCCTTTCCTTTTTGAGGGGCCTTCTACTGGCCTCTTGCACAGTGTGGAGTGTGGCCCAGCACTGGGGAAGTTTTCCCTCAGTGCCTCTGGAGGATTGCATCCATAGGAGCCTGGGTTAATGCTGGAAGGGGCCTTCAGGGACCCAGATAGAGCCAATGCTCCCCCACCTGTGGGGGCTCCAGGGCTCCTTGACACTCTTCTAAATGGCTGAGCCCCTAAGAGTTTGGCCTTCTGTGGGGTCTGGTGCACAGAGAGAGGCCCACCACCCTTAGACTGGAGTTATTGTTCCGTGAATCACCTGGACTTAAGAAAATGACAAATGCACACTGAAGGACGTGGATCCGGGGAGCCAGCTGTCCAGCAGCATCAGGCACCCCTCTGTTTATAGCTATTCGCAGAGGCTGCATCAGACACCTCCAGGGCTCTGAGGCTGATGACATACTGGCTCATTTGTCTAACAGTTCTGATAAACCCATTCCAGATGCACACAAAGATGTGGTTTTCCTGAAAACTAACCATTTCCGAAGCAAAAAAGCAGATGACTGATAAGAATATCATTCTGCTTTGTGTCTTCAGGCAGACGTCTTTAATTGCTTTGGAAATAGTTGTGACCTGGAGATTCCCTGAAAAGGTTTCAGTGTTCGCTGACCCCTCCAACTCCAACCCTTTCATTTTACAGAGGGGGAAATGAGGCCCAGGCAGGTGAAGGCCACATCAACTGGGCCCCAACCACCTGAACCCTGGGTCTGCACAGTCATCCTTTGATGGTTTCTCTGGTTAGGCACTGAATAAATCAAGTAAATTTGGCAATATGGCCATCCTCACTATGGCCTCCAAGGCCACGGGCAATCTTCAGTGATTTTCTTTATTTTTCTTTTTTTAAAATTAATTTGTTTACTTTTAGTTTACAAGATTCATTACCACAACTCCTTGAGTTTCAAATTTTCTCTCCCTCCCTTCCCCCCCCCCCCCCATGAAGGCATACAATCAAGTATAGCATCTGCAAATACTTTCACATTAGGCATTAGTCAGGTTATAAAGAAGGATTGTGACAGATGGAATGAAGAATGGGAAAGAGGAAACAAAACTAAACAAGAAACGAAAAAAGGCAGGTAGTTTGCTTCAATCTGGGTTCAATCGCAGTTCTTTCTCTGGATGCAGACATCTCTCTCCATCACGAGTCTTTTGGGTTTGACTTATGTCTCTGCATTGCTGAGAAGAGTCCAGTTTGTCAAAGCTGGTCGTCACCACACATACGTTGTGTCTGTAATTGTGAACAAATTCCTCTTGGCTCTACTCTTCTCACTCAGCATCAGTTCGTATAAGCCTCTGCAGGTAAATATGAAGTCCATCTGCTCCTCGCTTCTTATAGCACAATAGTATTCCATAACATGCACATACCATGACTTGTTCAGGCATTTCCCAATTGATGGGCACCCCCTTAATTTCCAATTCTTTGCCACTACAAAAAGAGCTGCTATAAACATTTTTGTACATATGGGTCTTTTCCCCACTTCTGTGATCTCTTTGGAATACAACCCTAGAAGTGGAATTGCTGGGTCAAAGGGTATGAAAGTATTTATAACCCTTTGGGCATAATTCCAGATTGCTCTCCAGAAAGGCTGGATCAGTTCACAACTCCACCAGCAATGCATTAGTGTTTCAATTTGTCCACATCCTCTCCAGCATTTGTCATTTTCCTGTTTTGTCATCTTAGCCAATCTGACTGGTGAGATGTGGTACCTTAGAGTTTTTTGATTTGCATTTCTCTAATCAATAGTGATTTGGAGCATTTCTTCATGTGCTTATAGATATCTTTAATTTCTTTCTCTGAAAACTGCCTGTTCATATCCTTTGACCATTTATCAATTGGGGAATGACTTGTATTCTTATAGATTTGACTCAGTTCTCTGTGTATTTTAGAAGTGAGTCCTTTGTCAGAGACATAGGTTGTAAAGATTCTTTCCCAATTTCCCACCTCCCTCTTAATCTTGGTTACATTGGCTTTGTTTGTACAGAAGCTTTTCAATTTCATGTAATCAAAATTATCCATTTTGCATTTTATAATGCTCTCTAATTCTTGTTTAGTCATAAAGTCTTTCCCTCTCCACAACTCTGACAGGTAAACTATTCCTTGTTTTCCGAGATTGCTTACAGTATCAACCTTTATACCTAGATCATGCACCCATTTAGACTTGATTTTGGTATATGGTGTTAGGTAATGGTCTATGCCCAGTTTCTGCCATACTGTATTCCAGTTTTCACAGCAGTTTTTGTCAAATAGTGAATTCTTATCCCCAAAACTGGGGTCTTTGGGTTTTTCAAACAACAGATTACTATAGTCATTGACTGCTGAATCTTTTGTGCCTAATCTATTCCATTGATTCACTACTCTATTCCTCAGTACCAAGTACCAAGCAGTTTTGATGACTGCTGCTTTATGATATAGATTGTCCAATGATTTTCTATATCTGTACAGGGCTGTATAGTTATGGTCATTTAGTGTGTGTGTGTGTGTGTGTGTATGTATGCGTGCCTGAGTGCATGTTGGTATATGTTTTGGTGTGCATGTGTGTGTGTCCATGTGTGCGAGAGTGTGTGTGTATGTGTGTGTGTGTGTGTGTGTGTGTGTGTGTGTGTGTGGGAGAGAGAGAGAGAGAGAGAGAGAGAGAGAGTGTGCGTTGGTAAGTAGACCTGTCTGTATATTTGGCTTAAGCAGGCATAGCTGCAATACAGGCATCTTTCCACAAGATGGCAACATTTTTTTTTTTTTTACAAAGATCAATGGAGGGAGGCATGGAGGATCAAGGAAGGAATCTACATGCCAGTTTTGGTCCTGGTTGGGTAAGCTGACAGGGGTGGACAGTCCCAACGTTCTCTGAAGCCTGTCAGAGTCTCAGTGAAGAATACAGTCAAAGTTAGACTCTTGTATGTTTATGAGATCTCCTTCCCTCATCCAAAAACCATGTGCAATCTTCTACTTAGAAACCCTGGAAAGCCTTTGGTATTTCAGTTTTTAAATGACATTTTACTACAAAATAAAATGTGTTTCCATGAGCTTCTGAAAGCTTTGGGAGAGGAGGCAATGAGATGATATTTGTGAAACTCTTAGTACAGCTCCTGACCCACACAGCAGATAATAAAGGATTGCTGCCTTCCCCCTTATAGTATTGGAAAAGTGTTGAGTGTATGAAGACACAAGCATTTTCCAACAGCTGTAAAACTGAAGTACCAAACTATCATTATGACTTGTTCCTTAAGTTTGATGACATTACATTTCCAATCTTTTTCTTTGTATTCGAAAATCCAATTTTCTATCTTCTGGTATTTCCTAAAGAATTAACCATTTCACACACTCAGGAGTTCAGCAGGTTGTGACAGACTGGCAAATTTTCCTAATCCTGCAGTTGCTATACCCTGGAGTTGTCCTGCTACAGGGTCCCTCTGCCAAAACCTTCATTTGGTGACAAGACATCTGCCATATCAATTCACCATAGCCATTAAACTAAGAGTCAACAACCCAGTGGATCAAGTTGGGGAGGAAAAGGCTTCTAGACCAAGGATAAAATGAAATTGTGCACACAGGAATCATTTCAGGATTGACTGAAAAGACTGTGTCACAGGTGGGCCCAGCTCTAATGCCCTGGTCACTCTCCCCAATGACAAAAAGTCCCCTACATTAATTCCACCATACATATGAAACAAGCTTCTTATTCAGTCATTTTTCTGACCTGTTTGACTTTTCATGACTCCATTTATGGTTTTCTTGGCAAAGATAGTGGAATTCTTTGTCATTCCCTTCTCCAGCTCATTTTTCAGATGAGGAAACTAAAGCAAACAGGTGTAAGTGACTTGGACAGGATGACACAGCTAGTAAATGTTGGAGGTCAAATTTGAAAGCAGATGAGTCTTCCTGCTCCAGGCCCCAACATCTATCCACTACATCACCTAACTGCCCACAAAATAGGGTGTTTCTTACTACCTTTGTAAAATATCGCCATCTTGTGGACAAAATCTATATGGTACCTCAAGCAGGGGCTTGAGCTATACCTGCAGGATTACCTAAGGCAGAAGGGTCCCAGTGGAGACTTGTCAAAAGGTGATCCACTGGAGGAGAAAATGGCAAACCATCCAGTATCTTTGCCAACAAAACCCCACCAACATCACTCAAACGACAAAAGGGATGAATTGGAAGATTAGTGGGATTTTGGGGAAAACAAAGGAGTTCCAGAAAAACATCTCCTTCTGCTTCATTGACTACACCAGAACCATTGTGGGAATCACAACAGAATATAGTGAGTCCTCAAAGACGTGGGAGTACTGCTGTGAAGAGAATAAGGGCGAGACCAAGACCTGAGTTTAAGATAAATTTAGATGTGGATTTATCGATCAAGCCCTGGACTACCTGGAGTATCCACTCAAATCAGGCAGCCCCTAATTGGGTTACAGGCAATGCTTATAAAGACAAAAACCACAATTGGGGAGGAGGGCTAGCTTAAGCAATGGCATACAGAAGCCAAGAACAGCCATTGGTTGGATCTATAGCTCAGGGCTAATTTGGAAATCGTGGTGCAATGGCTGACAGGGGTCCTTCCTAGAACAGGGTGGAGGTCACAGGAGGAGTGGAATTCCCAGAACAGGCTGGGGGTCATGGAACAGGCCAGGGTCATGTTCTGGGTGAAAGGTGTGGGGGACCCTGCTTGGTCAGCGTTCTGGGTGGAGGACCTTGCTGGGTGAGCAGCCCTAAACAGGGTGGTCTCTGGAATGGGATAGACTTGCCTAATCATCTTTATACAGACTTGCACCATAACCCTTATATGAAATGCTGCTTCAAGGCTTACTGATGTAGGGAAGTACTAACTTAAGGGAAAGATAAGGGAGCAGGGAACTATGCCTTGGATAGTACTCCTTAAAGCTGTTACAAGCAGTTACAGGGTTTAGGATGAAGACAGAGACAAATATAAAGGGGCTTAATGGTGACTTAATGGTGGGCTCCAAATCAGGTGGCATGTGGTTTGGGTTACCTTACAACAGTACCAGATCATCTTATCTGTCTCTTGAGGAACCTGTACGTGGGGCATGAAGCAACAGTTGGACAGATGTTGGAGGGATGTGGAAAAATTGGGACACTAATTCACAGTTGGTGGAACTGTGAGATGATCCAACATTCTGGAGAGCAATCTGGAATTATGCTAGAGTTATTAAACTACCTCTGGCCTTTGACCCAGTAACACCACTACTAGGTCTGTTTCCCAAGAGGATCAGGGACAAAGGAAAAGAACTGACATGTTCTAAAATATTTCTAGCAGCTTTATGGTGGCAAAGAACTGGAAATTTGACAGGATGCTCATCAACTGGGGAATGGCTGCACAGGTTTTGATGGAATATTATTGTGCTATGAGAAATGATGAGCTCAATGATCTTAGAAAAACCATGGAAAGATTTATGTGAAATAATGAAAGGTGAAGTGAGCAGAACAATGGGAACGTTGTATATAGTAACAGCAACAGTGCTTTAAGGACAACTCTGAGCAACTTAGTAATTTTGACTATTATAAAGACCTAAATTACCCACAAAAGACCTATGAAGGAAGCCACTATCTGCATCCAGGCAAAGAACTGATGAATAGATGGACAGAATGCTTTCTCACACACACACACACACACACACACACACACACACACGCAAATGCAGTATTTGTATCTAATGGCAGCCATCTCTAGGGCAAGGGAAGTAAGAGAAAAGAAATTAAAGAAAGTTACATGAGGGCAGAGCCAAGATGGTGGAGTAAAAACATGAACTAGTCTGGACTCTGGTCCAACCACCTCCAAAGCCTGTAAAATAAAGACTCTAAACAACTTTTAGAGCTACAGAACCCACAAAGTGAGAGAGAGAAACAAATCTCCTGCTGAAGGCAGCCTGGCAGGATGACAGGAAGGGTCTATGACACGTAGCTGGGAGCCAAGTGCAGTCCCGTGTGAGCCACACCAGCCTGGGGTGGCTCTGACCAGTGGCCCAGACTGGCCAGAGCAGACTTCAGGAGAGTGAATCACCACCAGCTGTGGTGGTTTCCAGACTTCTCAACCCATAAATGCCAAGCAGAAAGTAAAAGGTCAGTGGAGAACTGTGTTGGAACTGGGTCATGGAAGAGTGTGGTTTGGCCACTGCCCCAGGGCAAGAGGTGGCAGAGGCATGGCAGCTGCAGCTGCTGCCATGTGGCTTTCTTCAGACCTCCAGGCCTGCAGATCATGGGGGGACCAAGTAACCATTCAGAGGGTAATTGCTCTTGTTTGACCTGCTTGGATCTGGACTGTGGTCTTGGGTGAGGGTCCTGGGGTGTGTGGCCAGTGTACCAGAGCTTCAGGTATCTGCAGAGAGGGCACCCTCCTCATAGCTCTGACAGTATTTGTGTAAACCCCAGTGATTTGGGACACAGCTCTCTCTGGAAGTACAATTCTACCAGGGAAAAGAGCTCAAAAGTCAAGTAATTGGCTGGCAAGATGAGGAAGCATAATCAGACTGTTTTGGAGACAAAAAGGATCAAAACATGGAACTAGAAGAAATCAACAAAGTCAAAACTCCTGCATCAAAAGCTTCCAAGAGAAATATGAACTGGTTACAGGCCATGGAGGAGCTCAACAAGGATTTTGAAAATCAAGTAGGAGAAGTGGAGGAAAAATTGGGAAGAGAAATGAGAATGATGAAAGAAAATCATGAAAAGCAGGTCAGCAGTCTGCTAAAGGAGACCCCAAAAAATGCTGAAGAAAATAATCCCTTAAAAATGGACTAACTCAAATGGCAAAAGAGGCCCAAAAAGCCAATGAGGAGAAGAATGCCTTAAAAGCCAAATTGCCCAGAAGGAAAAGGAATTTCAAAAACTCACTGAAGAGAATAATTCCTTCAAAATGAGATTGGATGGCCGGCCAAGTAGCACAGCAAGTAAGAGCACCAGCCTCAGTGTCAGGATGACCTGGGGATCAAATCTAGCCTCAGATACTTAGCACCCACCCAGAAACACCTGGCCGTGTAACCTTGAGCAAGTTACTTAACCCCAATTGCTTAGGGGCAACCAGGTGGCTCAGTGAGTAAGAGCACCGGCCCCAGTGTCAGGATGACCTGGGATCGAATCCGGGCTCAGACACTTAGCACCACACCCAGAAATAACTGGCCGTGTAACCTTGAGCAAGTTACTTAACCCCAATTGCTGAAAGAAAAAACGAGATTGGAGCAAATGGAAGCAAGTAATTTTATGAGAAATCAAGATACTATACAACAGATCCAAATAAATGGAAAAAAATAGATGGCGATGTATACTATCTCACTGGAAAAACCACTGACCTGGAAAACAGATACAAGGGAGATAATTTTAATATTATTGGACTACCTGAAAGCCCTGATCAAAAAAAAATCCTAGAAACCATCCTTCAAGAAATTCTCAAGGAAAATTGCCCTGATATTCTAGAACCAGAGGGCAAAATAGAAATTGAAAGAATTTGCCCATTGCCTCTTGAAAAAGATCCCCAAAAGAAAACTCCTAAGAGTATCATAGGCAAATTCCAAAGTTCCCAGTCAAGGAGAAAATATTACAAACTGCCAGGAAGAAACAATTTGAGCATTGTGGAAACACAAGTTGTAGCAGCTTCTACATTAAGGCATCAAAAGGCTTGGAATATGATATTCCAGAGGTCAAAGGAGCTAGGATTTAAACCAAGAATCACCTATCCAGCAAAAGAGATATAATATTTCAGGGGAAAATATGGTCATTCAATGAAATAGAGGACTTTCAGGTATTCTTTCTTTTTAATTCTTTTTTTTTTCTTTTTGGAAGGGGGAAGGTAGGGCAATTGGGCTTAAGTGACTTGCCCAAGGTCATATGGCTAGTTTTGTGTGTGTGTGTGTGTATGTTAAGTGTCTGAGGCCAAATTTGAACTCAGGCTCTCCTGACTCCAGGTCTGGTGCTCTTTCTACTGCACCACTTACCCTCCGCATTTCAAGTATTATTTATGAGAAAACCAGAGCTGAACAGAAAATTTTACTTTCAAGGATAAGAAGCAAGAGAAGCATAAGAAGGTAAACAGGAAAAAGAAATCATAAGGAACTTATTAAAGTTGAAATATTTATATTCCTACATGGAAAAATGATTATTGTAACTCATGAGACTTTTCTCAATAGTAGGATATTTGGAGGGAATATATATGTATACATACATATATATGTATGTATAGGAGTGTGTATGTGTGTATAAATACATATATGAGTGTGTATATAGGTGTGTACATGTATACAAAGACAGAGGGCACAGGATCAGTTGAATAGGAAGGGATGATATTTAAAAAAATTAAGAGGTGAGAGAGAAATATAATGAGAGAAGGAGAAAAGGAGAGATAGAATAGGGTAAAAGAGGCAAGAGAAAACTGTTACAATGGAGGGGAAGAGCAGGAAGGTAAAAGAGAATGGGTTAACCTTATTCTCCTTGAATTTCGCTTAAGGAGGGAATAACATACACACTCATTTGGGTATCTTACCCTACAAGAAAGTAGGGGGGCAAGAAATGAGAGTGGGAATGATAGAAGTGGGGGGCAGATTTGGGGAGAGGGTAGTTAGAAGCACATACTTTTGAAAAGGGACAGGGTCAAAGTAGAAAATGGAATAAGTGAGGGGCAGGATATGATGAAGGGAAATATAGTTAGTCTTTCACAATATAAGTACTATGGAAATGTTTTGCATGACTACACATGTACAATCTATACTGAATTGCTTATCTTCCCAGTGGGGGTGGGTGAGGAGGGAAGAAGGGAAAGAATCTGGAAATCAAATTTTTAAAAGCAAATGGTAAAAAAAAAATTTTTTTTTCATTCAAATGAGAAATAAACTATACAGGGACTGGGGTATAGAAATCCGTCTTGTCCTACTAGAAAGACAGAGGTGGGATGGGAGAGGATATAAGAGAGAACAGAATGGGGTACTCAGTAGGCTCGTTATCTTGGTGTGGGGGGTAGGGGAAAGAAAGGGAGAAAATTTGTAACTTAAAATCTTGTGGAAATGAATGTTGAAAACTATAATAAATTAAAAAAAAAGAAAGTTACATGATTCCCACCTCCCCCCAGACTCCCCCTGCCCCTTTCCTCAGGAGGCAGAAGTAGCCACTGGCTATGATATCCTGTTATATAGTAGACACAGATTACACTGATCAATATTTTTGCCATATCCAATGTTTATATAGTGTTAGATTCAATATGGGCTTCCTATAGATGTATCCTAAATTGTGGGTGGACACACTTAATAAGATGTTTGTTTAAGCTTACTGTAATGATAATTTGAAGATCTTCCCTGGCTTAGGGATGGAATGATATACACCCTAAATAGGGTATCTCACCCTACAGGAGAGTAGGGGAGAAAGGGATAAGAAGGGGATGGGAGGGGGGCAGGTTGGGGTGGAAGGAATTTGGAAGCACACACTTTTGGAAAGGGACAGTATTAGGGGCGGCTAGGTGGCTCAGTGAGTAAAGTGCTGGCCCCGGAGTCAGGAGCACTTGAGTTCAGTTCAGGCCTCAGACACTTAACACCCACACAAAAAAACTAGCCGTGTAACCTTGGGCAAGTTACTGAACCCCAACTGCCCTCCAAAAGGCTGAAAAGAAAGGAAAACAAAACAAAACAAAAGGGACAGGGTCAAAGTAGAGAATAGATTAAGTTGGGGTCGGGATGGGATGGAGGGAAATATAGTCAGTCTTTCACAATATATCCACTATGGAAATGTTTTGCATAGTTACACATGTACAACCTATATTGAATTGCTTATCTTCCCAGTAAGTTTGGGCAATGAGGGAGGAAGGGAAAGAATATGGAATTCAAAGTTTTAAAATCAAATGTTTTAAAAAACATATTTTTACATGCAACTGGGAAATAAGATATACAGGCACTGGGGTATAGATATCCACCTTGCCCTATGGGAAAGTCTGAGGGGGGATAAGGGAGGATATAGGAGAGAGCAGATTGGGGGAGGGGGTATACAGTGGGATCACTGTTTTGGGGTGGTGGGTAGAGGAAAGATGGGGAGACAATTTGCAACTCAAAATCTTGTGGAAATGAATGATGTAAACTAAAAATAAACATAAAATTTAATATAATAATACTATTTAAAAAAAGAAACATGCTTAGTCTAGAAAGAACAGTACTTGTGAAGTCAGTAAAGTTCTCATTACATTTATTTTACATTCATTAAGAATGAGGGGCAGCCAGGTAGCACAGCGAGTAAGAGCACCAGCTCCAGTGTCCGGATGACATGGGGATTGAATCCAGGCTCAGATACTTAGCACCCACCCAGAAACACCTGTCCGTGTAACCTTGAGCAAGTTACTTAACCCCCATTACTTAGGGGTGGCCAGGTGGCTCAGCGAGTAAGAGCACCAGCTCCAGTGTTGGGATGACCTTGGGGATCAAATCTGGGCTCAGACACTTAGCACCACACCCAGAAATAACTGGCTGTGTAACCTTGAGCAAGTTACTTAACCCCGATTGCTTAAAAAAAAAAAAAAGAATGAATGGGTATCTCCTGAATGGAGATTACACTTGTTGAGAGAAATGCAAACCTTTTTAGCCTGTTCCCAATTTGAATTTCCCAACTGTTTCTCCAATTGATGGGGGTAGGGATCCCAATAGGTTCAGCAGGAATTATGATCTTATCTAAGAGCAGAAAACCTGCAATGTTGTCTGGAAAGAATTCAAGATCTCAAGCTTAATTGGAGTGAGAGTTGTAGAAGTTTATTGTTACGCTTCTATGAGAAGTGGGCAAGAGTCCTTCAGGGGACCAGCAAGTGAGAGGGGTACAGGCTTTTACTTTTAAAGGGTAGGGCTGCCATTGTCAGGGCTGACCAGACTGGAGGGGCCTCAGTGCATAGACAAAGGTCAGAGCTGACCAAGAGGAGAGTGTGAATAGACAGTTTAGATAAGATTTGGGCCAGGTCCTTAAGGAGACAAAAGGTAAGGATAAAGGAGGGTGTGGGCCAGGCCCAGAAGAAATGAAGACATTAAGTTAGAACAAAGGGGTCACAGGGTGTTGCCTAGGTGGAGTGTGGGATAGGGAGAAGGGGCAGATCTCAAGGGTGGGAAAGGACAATTTGCAGTTACAACTGAACAGACTGGTTTTACAAGTTGGTTTCACAAATTGATCTAGACCCCAGGTACCCCCTCACAATGACTAGATGCAACCTTCTGAACCTCCCCCCTCATGTTCTCCTCCTTGATACATTCTCCCTCCCTCCTCATATATGGCATGTGCACTCACATTAACTTGCTCTGTCTTGGGGGTGAGTTGGATAATGTCAAACCCCTTGGCAAGCATGCACACAAGCTTCTGACCTTTTGCTTGATCAGAAGCCTGGTTCTGCTAGGTCACAGCTCTGATTAGGACCAGCTACTGCTGAAGTACATACTATTATCAGTCAAGCCTGGGAGTGATTTTATTCCCGTGGAAACATAATTCCTTCTTTTGTTTCCCACACATCTGCAGGAATATATGCACTCCTTTATAATACCATACTTCAGATGATTAATATGGCATCATCAAAATTTCATTGCAGGAAAAAAAACCTCACAATTTTATAATAAATTATTACATTTAAGATGCATCATTTAAAAACATTTTATCGAAATAATGCAAATTTTAAAAAATGTTATAGGGTTAAAGAAAGTGGATTTCTAGGGGGACACTGAGTAATTTTTTTTTAGGTGGGTGGTAGGCCAAATAAGTTTGGGAACTTCTGGGTCAGACAATGTATCAGATAAAAATCACTCCTCTCTTGAAAACAAACCCTAACCCTAACCCTAACCCTAACCCTAACCCTAAATGCCCTGGAGCTAAGATCATTCTGCCTTCGGGAAACCAACTGTGTGGATGCAGAGCCCAGGTCAGTCTGAGTCAGGCTGCCGCAGGGTTCCTGGCTTCTATCTGTCTTCTGCCCTTTCCACAGGGCCTCCCCCTTCAGCCCACCCCCACTTCAGTAGGTACACTTCTCAGTTCCTCAGCAAACCACTTCATCGCTTTCCAATTGGCCAGCCTTCTTTCAGCCACTTCTTCCCCAGGGCTAGTAAGGTTTGGGGACCTTGCCTAAAGTCCCCAGGCACTGACTTGGTAAGAACTTCCTAGAAAAGGAGAATTTACAGGGTCCTCTTAACTTTTCTCAAAGGCTAAGTTATTCTTATGATTTATTTTAGAGCAAAATAGACTCAATTGAGTGTAACCGTGTTTAAACACTGTAGCCACACTCTCTTACAGCTTCATTCATACTTTCATTGCATCCAGAGAGGAAGAGGAGTTAAATCTCCAAGGATACAATTGCATCACCACCTAGACATTATTCTTCAAATTGCAGCATTTTATACGATGTTTTCCCAAACATTCCAAAAGGAGAAAAATTAGAATCACAATAAGATAAATAATGTTAGAGATTTAAACGTGACCCAGAATTGCAAAATGACTTTGATTCAGTTAAATGCATTTCAGAATTATCTTAAATACAAAAAATCACTTCATTAGTCTCTCAGTTTGACACTCTAGACTGATAGTGTTCAGAGTAGAATAGAGTAATTCTGGTCCAGTTACCTCCAATTCCCATTCTTACATTCTTTACCAAATTGCCTAAATGCTGAATTTTAAATGTATTTTGCTTTAAGGTCTGGTCTACTAGTAGAGGTCAAACATCACTCTTCCAAAGGGAGAATGCCTTGGACGAGGAGAAACCCAGTCAGATCCCATCCAGATTTGCAGTTACAAACTGTAGAGGGCACCCGGATTGTCACCAGAGCCATCTGCTGCCAGTCCCTCCCTCTCAGGCAGTCTGGTGCTGCAGTGTTATCAAGGCAGGGTTTCTGCTCAGAAGGAGGAGGGGATGGGTCAGGGAGGATGGAGAGGAGGAGCTGTCCAGCCTGGTGGGTGGTGGCCCAGGTGGAGTTGGAGCACTGGGGTGGAGTTTGGAGGCCTGGGAGGAGTTTAGGGGGAAGAGGGGATCATGGCAGTGGAGAAGGCTTTCCACGTGATGGAGGGGTGGGCTTGGGGAGGAGAGGAAGGCTAGCTCCTGGAGTCCTGGTCCTGGGTGTGATTGGAGGAAAGGGCTCAGCCATCGTAGGGTCCTCAGGGGTTGGACAGGGTCGTGCCGTTGGGATTAGGAGGACCCTCCCAGAGTGGGCTGGAGGGAAGCAGGAAGTCTTTGAACTGAGACTGCTCTGACTTCCCTGGAGCTCAGATTCTCTCCTTTTCCCCTTTGACCCGACTCTCTCTGCCTTTCCTGAAGCTGAGATCTGTCTGATTTCCCTACAGCTGAGCCCTCTCTACTTTCCCTGCAGCTGAGATCTCTCTGCCTTCCCCTGGACCTGAGTTGGCTCTGTTTTCCTTTGGACCAGAGATCGCTCTGCCTTCCGGAAGCCCGCTCTGCGCATGCAGCTCCCAGGTAGGTCTAAGCCAGTCCCTCCTCCCCCACCCCCATCCCCACTCCGCCCAGGCCCCCATCTATCTTGGCTTTTGCTGGCTGGCTTTGTCTTTGGGCCTCATTCTCCAGGTCTGCCAGAAGGACAACTCCCAGGTCTGGCTACTGGCCCAGCTCCCCATCCATAAAACTTTTCCAGACTGCCAATAACTTCCTAAACATCCTGGCTGACCTTCCCAAGATTTCCCATTGGGTCACACTTTCCCAAACTTAAGACTTTGTCCATAGACAGCCAGGTGCCTTGTTTTAGCCTTCCCCTCACGACCCAGCTATCCTTTCTCTGTGGCCCCATCTCCTGGTTAGAGACTCAATTGTCCTGCCCTCAGACCCAGCCCCCTGTAAGGATCCCCAAGTCCTGCCTTCCTGCCCCCAGACCCCACCTTGGATGCAGGTTTCAAAGCTCTTTCCTAACCCCCTTATGTGAATTCTTGGCTCTTGGTCTATTTCCTTATCTGATCCCAATCATTTGACTCCCTTGAGGGATTCAAAATGAGGGATTAAAATTATCCAACATACAATGAAAGAGACTGAAGGAGAGCTCCGAGCCAATGGGACTTTACTAAAGGGAAAGGGCCATGGTCCCCTCTAATGAAGTGGGCCTCAGATCTTCCTCGCGGTCTGATTTGCCCCTTCCTTCCAGGGTCCAATTGTCATAGGGCTAGGTATCTTGACCAGGGGTGGGGAACCTGTGGCACTAAGACCACATGTGGCCTCCTAGGTCCTTATGTGTGGCCTTTTGAGGGATCCAAGTTGTTCTGTAAAACTTGGATTCAGGGACTTCCCATACCCTGCCGCCTCCCGGCTTGGTTTGCTCATGGAATTGGAGCAAAGCTCACTGGAGATAGCTTGGTCAGCATTCTGGAGCTTGTGCATGTGAGCCCCATAGGGGGTAAGCAAGTAATGAATATTGCAGTAGAGTGTGAGGCTTATTTTAGGGCCCTTCTACTAGAAACTATATCCCTATGTGGTTTATACAAAGTGTGGATGAATACACAGCTTATTCTTACACTAATATGCTAAAGAGCCATGATAAAAGACAGAATCTCATGGGCTACCAGACCCGCCTCTTGAGAGCCAGCGATGACACATTAGCAGGGCAGAGGGGCTGTCCCAGGCTGGCTGAGGCAGGGGGCATCTCCACTAAGTGGTGAGAAGACGGCACCTGCTCCTGTTGGACAAGAGAGAGTGGTCCCGAGTCCCAGAAATAAGTTAGGGGCTTGTCCCTGTAATTGAGTCACCTCCACCACACTGGGCTTGGCCACCATAGCAAAAACAAGGGTGGGGGGGCTCTGGGTAACTTCCTATGATTAAGCAAGTGAACTTACAAGGTGCAGCTCCCAGCTCTGGGCCAGATCCTGAGAACTTCTCATCTCTGCCCATATAGCCTCATATCAGATCGATTGGTGCTGGTGGGAATGGAGTAAAGCAACTTCCTCACAAGCCTAATCTGTGCTAGAGGGTCCCAGTTAGGGCTCAGGACACAGTCATCCAGCCTTCTGAGGCTGGAACACTTTCACTCGTGTCCCTGGCCTCCCTGTCATGACCTGTATTAGACTGCCCTGCTCCCCTTCCCCATGCCTCCTGCTTCCCTGACCCCACTTCTCTCAGAGCCCTCAGATCCCCTGCCAGGCAGCTGAATCCCAGACTGGGTTCTGTCTCACTGTCTCAGGACTGAGGTCGGGCCTCAGGTCATTCCTTAGAGGGTCTCTTCTGGAGCCTTCCCTATCCTCAACCTTCCTTCCCTTCCCTCCCTCCTCTGTCAGTCTGTCAGTCTATTGTCTAAATAATGTGTGTGTAAGCTGGGGAGAGGGGATGCTGGGAGGACAGAGGACCAGGTAGAGGGAGGGCTCTGACTTGGGGTCACTGAGGCTCTGATTGGTCTCTTCCTATCCAGGATCCCAGCCCCTCTGCCTCTTGGGTTTCTGTAGGGGGATGGGGAGGGGAGCAGGGACAGAAGTGGAGTAAGAGAGGGAGGGAAGGAGCCTCCCTGTTCAGACCCCCCTCATTTGCAGCCTGACCCTCCCTGCTGCCTCCCTCCCTCTACAGGTTGAAGCCTTTCCCCTGAGGCAGGGCCTGAGTCTTTCTAACCCCTAGAGGACCTCCCCCTCTGTAAACCCCAGCTGGGCAGCCTCCAGCCTAGGAGGAGAGGGGAAAGAGCTCTCCCCTCTGGGATCCTTCTCCCTCCCCAGCTCAGTCTGCAGAGGACCAAGGCCTGGCCCAAGGGGCTACTGGGGCCAATCCAGATCTCAAAGCTGGAGGGAAATTAGGAGATTTATTATAAGGTACAGCCAATAGCAGTGGCCCACAGTGTGAGGCCCAAGGCAGTGAGCCTGGGATTCAGGTTCCAGGTGGGGCAGGCAGAGGTGGAGCAGGGAAGGACTTTCCAGCTGGCTCCAGGCTGTCTCCTGGGTGTCAGAAAGGCCTAGAACTGGGACATTCCATGACCAGTTGGAAAGTGTGTGAGGAAGAGCTTTGGCTGCTGCTCTCCCTGTGGGGCTGTGGAGGGTGGGGGAGCAGGTCCCTGGGGCAGAAAAGGTCCAGGGATAAGGTGGAGGAGCTTTCCCAAAGGGAGTCACTTTGGTTCCTTTGCACCTCCACAGGGAGCCTGGATTCTGCAGGAATGGCCCCTGGGAGCAGCCCAGCCCCAGCCCAGGTGAGTGCAGCCCCTGCTCAGGCTTGACCAACGCCAGCAACCCAGCCATTCCCATGGGCATAGAGGAGGGTCTGTGAGGCTGGAGACACCTGCCTTAGGGATGGTTTCTTCACAGAAATAGATGTGAAAATGATTCCAGTAGTAACAGCACTGTCCCACCCCCCAACACCTCATGCTGCCCTCCCAGGTTCTTTCTGTGAGGCAGTCAGGGTTAAGTGACTGGCCCAGGGTCATACAACTAGTACGTCTCAAATGCCTGAAGCTGAATTTGAACTCAGGTCTTGCTGACTTAACAGTCTGTTCTCCATCTACTGCTCCAGCTACCGCTTCCCATTTGGTTTTAAGTTCCCCTTCATTTCTGCTGACTGATAAGGGTGACCCCTTCATTACTTCCTCTCTGTCACCCAGGCACCATGTCTTAACTCTCTGCCTGCCAGCAGCCCCTCCCTCTGCACACAGCTCCTCCCACTCCCCTCTCTTCCTGGGGCCAATCTCTCCCTTGTAGTGACTGAAGGTCCAGGACACCCTTCCCCCTGAGTCTTGTCTGGGCAGGCCTGCAGCAGAGCCCTGAAGGGTCCTCCAGCTCCTGTCCTTGGCTGTGTGGTCATCGGAGCAGAAATTGTTCCCCTTGTGCTGCCCCTGTCCTCCTGCCTCAGCTCACACAAGCCTTCCCAAGACTCACAAGGCCAGATTTCCTGTCCAGACTGCTTTGGGCCCTCCTGCTGCCCCTGGGTGTCTAAGACCTGCCCTGGCACAGTGATTGAATGATGAATGGCTTCTCTGCTGTTTAAAAGAGGCTCCTGGGATTCTCACCCTTGCCTCTGTTGGTCCTGGGCACCAGGACTGGCTTCACCTCACCCCATATTACTGTACAGATTGGCTTCCTGGTGGGATAATTTGGTGTGCCCTGCCCAGTGTGCCAGGCACTGGCAGAGACCATGAGAGCAAGAAAGGGAAAAGGGAGGTTTGACAGAGTCAGGTGAGTGTGTCAAGGTACCTCAGACAGTGTCTTGGGACATCTGAGTCTCCCATAGGCTGGAGCAGGTCCTGGACTGACCTGGGGAGGGAGTAATGGATGGAACTGACTCATTTTGGATGTTAAGGAAACATCAGACACTCCTAAATCATTCAACAAAACAGCTTTATTAAAACTATAAGTGCAGCAGAAAAAGGCTAGTAGACAAGGCTCCCTCCCCTCCGTGTGGGAGCTCATCTGGGCAGCAGGGCAGGGTGTGGCTGTGAGCCGTCTGGGGAAATCTCTCCTATCTGAAGTTCCTGGATTTCACATGGGCAGACTTTTATGCCTTTAGGTTGTCAGACAGCCACACTGATGTGTCCAGAAACACTCAGAATATGGGCTGAAGGGGGGCACATGCAGCCTTTGCCCACTATGGGGGTCAGGTCCTGGCACAGCTTTGTCACCTTTCAGGGACTGGCCTAACCATGTGACAGGAGAAGGACAGAACTCCAGGAGATAGTGGCCCCTTCACACATGGGGAGAGCTCTGCCTTTGACAGCCATCAGGTCAGTGGTCAGTCTGATTTCAAGACTGGCTGCAGGAAGGAAACCGGCTTTTATTCTTGAGTTTCTACCTTCCCTTTCTGCCCTCCCTCCCCCCCATTTGGAAAACAAGAAAAACTAATCCCTATTACAAGAATGTATCAGCAATGGTGGGGGGGGGGCAGAAAGGGAAGGTTAATCAGCACTTTGAGTACACCCCTCTGTCAAGAGGGGGCACAAGATATCCTGACTCCTCAGGAACTGCTTGATCATGATATTGATCAGAGTTCCAATGTGCACACCCTTGCACACACATATTCACATACTTACACAAACATTCACACATACATACACACTCGCGCACACACATATTCACACACACTCGTGCACACACTTGCACACACACATTCACACACTCATGCACACACTTGCATACACGTATTCACATACACACTCGTGCACACATATTCACACGTACGCACAAACACACAGTCGTATCAACCAAGATCCACCTTCTCATCCTCCCACCTGCTTCCTCCCCCACACTAAGAACACAGGAGAAGCAGAACCCATTACACACAATGTACAGTCAATCTGAAAAAAACCATCCTCAGTGCCTGTGTCCCCCCCCCCCCCCCCCCCCCCTCCAAATATGTCCCTTTCAGTACCCGAGTCCTGTCCCTCTGGGTCGTCGGCAGCGTTTCATCACCCTCGACCCTCTGCACTGGTGGTTGGTCACTCTGCCAACTCCAGGTCAATGCAGCAGTATCCCATTACATTGATGCATCTTATTCATCCCCACCCCATTTATTATTTATGAATAATCCCTCAGATTTCCTTTCTTTGACACCTCAGCAAGAATTATAATAATTCTGATACATTCTTTGAATTTGATCTGCTTAGACCTAATCTGTCCCATATTATACTCTCCTAATTCTCCCTCTTGTTTCCCTCCTTATCACTAGTGAGTAAAATGTATTTCTATGCCCAGCTCTGTGTTGGGTGTAGTCTGCCTTCTGTTGACTAGAGGACTAAGGTTCAGACATCACACGCCCCACCCACTCCCTCCTCTGTTTATATAGATGTCTACTTCTGCCTCCTCATTACGTGAGACAATATTCCTAACCCACCCTTTCATGCTCTCACCTTAGTGTATTCCTCTTCCTTTCTGTCCATCTTTTCTTAAAATCAAGTCATACCAGACCTTTCCCCAGACTTTTCTAATTTGATTCCCTCTATGAGCCCTGAGACAGATCAGAGGGGACACATATCATTCCCCCATATTTGAATATAAGTAGTTTATCCTTTAATTTTTTTAGTCCCATAGGCTAATTCATCCTTCTGTACTTTTTGATGTTTCTCTTCACTTGTGTTTGAACTTAAAAAGCTCTCTGCAGTTGTGGTCATTTCATCAAGAATGCTTGGAAGTCCTTTCCTCCTACATCATTATACTCAGTTTTGTTGAGGAAATTACTCTTGGCTATAAGATCATGTCCTTTGCTTCTGGCATATCCTGTTCCAAGCTCTGTGGTCTTTAATGATGGTTATTGTTTCTTTCTTTCTGCTTGCTATATTTTTTTCATTCATCTGGAAGCTCTGCATTTTGACTTTGATGTTTCTGGGAGTTTTCATTCAGAGATATCTTGGGAATTGATCTGTGGTTTATTTTGACTTTGTACTCTGGTTGTAAGACATCTGTGCAGTTTCAAGGTTTCTTGAAATCTTATGTCCAGGTTCCTATTTTTATGGCATTCAGATGCAATGACATTTAAATTTTGCCTTATTCTCTTTTCTATGTGAGTTACTTTTTTTTCTATGAAGTATCTTACTTTCCTTCTGTTTTTTTTTTTTTCATCCTCTTGAATTTGTTTTAATATTTGTTTTTGTCTTGTGGCTTCTATTTGGTTTATTCAAAATTGGAGAAAGCTTGTTGCTTGGCCAAGGTTTTGTACATCCTGTGCAGAGCTGTTACCCCCTTGATTCTTTCTCCTTCCCCTCCAAGACTCTCATTCCACTTATAAACAGTCTCATTCTTGTTTCAGTGCCTCTGGAAATTCTGGTTGAGTTTGCGCCCAAGCTGTGCTTTTTTGGGAGCAGTGCTTGTAGATATGAGTCACTCTTTTCTGTTTCCTCTGCTGCCATAACCATTCATTATGGTGAGGTTCTTCTTTTGTTGGCTCATTCTTGCAGCCTAAATCCTAACTTCAGTTGTGAAGTCAGAGCTGGATTCTGCAGCACCCTTGGCAAGAATGTTTAGGCTGCTCTCATTGCTGCTTTCTTGGGGCACTCAGAGGCAGGATAGAGGCCTCTCATTGTTCCCAGAGTGGTCTGACCCAGCCCAAAATAGGATTGTTTCCCTCTTGCTCTGAGATCTCTGGGGTGAGTCTATAAAAGAGTAAACTGCCACCAGACTCTGTCCCTATTAGCCAACCAATAATCTCTGCTGGCTGTCTCAGAGAAGGGGCAGCATTAGGTAGGGAATAGGTGATCAATTATGAGACACGTTGTAAAGGTGAAAGCAGCAGACCTAGACAAAAGATAGGATATGGGGGAGAGAGAGGTGAAGAGCAGGGGGTGAGCTCACACCTACCTTGTGAGCCTGAAAGCCTCGCACCAGGTGCCAGCTGATGTCTTGGTTGCCTACTACTAAGTCCTGGATTGGATAGATGAGGCTTGGGCCTCAAGGAGCCTTTGGGGGTAAGGAGAAGTTGAAGGCTCTAGGTGGAATGCTGAGAGAGGAGCAAAGAATCCCTTACTGGTCTGGCTCAGTTCCCAGGATGGGAGCAGGGACTCAGTCCCAGCTCCTAGGCCAGCCTGGAGCATGCACAAGAATCACAAACTAACTGGGGACCTGCAGAGTTTGCCAGTTGGCTGGCAGGGGCCAAGTTCAGCAGATTACTATTGCCAAGAAGACCGAACACCAGGATCAGGGGCCTGTAGAACTGAGATCCCAATGTGGGGAAGGGGAACCTCAATCAGCTTTGTCACAGGTCAGGTGGTGATAGTGGTTGCTGTCCTTGTTCTGTAAGGGGACCAAATGACCTCACTATTCCAGAGTCACGTTTCTATGTCTTGTCCTGTGACCAGACCGGTAAGAGCTCAGGAGGCCCTGCCGCAGCTTGGGCACAAACAGTCCATGTGAACATTTGAGGGGGATTCTCTCAACTTGAACGTCCTGCATTTCCTTTGAGTTGCTTCAGTTCTGATTTTCTCACAGAGCACAGCACCTTCTCTGATGTGGGTATGCCATGCTGAGCGGCCCCGTGCCAGTGTTTCCCATGTCACACAATCCATTCCAAAGTTCTTGAGGGAGACCTTGAGACCATTTTAGGAGCACTGAAAGCTTGCAGTTCCCTAGCCTGGGCTGTCCTTGAGATCCTGGAGTAAGGAAACTTTTTTTTTGCCTTTTGGGGGGAAATTGGGGTTAAGTAACTTGCCCAAGGTTACACGGCTAGTTTGTTTTTTGTTTGTGTGTGTGTGGGTGTTAAGTGCCTGAGGCCGGAACCGAACTTGGGTCCTCCTGGCTCCAGGGCTGGTGCTTTGCTCACTGCACAACCTAGCCACCCTTCAGGAAACTCTCAATATCCCCAAGAGAGAAGCAGCAGGACCTAGGAGAAGAGAAGTTCAGCCCAGATACTGCTCCAGGAGGGCACAGAGACTGACCTAAGTTAAACATTGAAGTCATTAGTGAGCTAGAAATGTGATGGAGTGCTGTTGGGGTATAAGAAGTGACGAAGGGTAGTCTGGGAAGATGTGTATGAGCTGATGTATACTGAGGGCAGCAGCACTGGGATAACATTTATATGGAGATCATGTTGCAAGGATGACCTTGGAAGACTTGGGAGTTCTGATCTGTGCACTGGTTTGCCACTATTCCAGAGGACTAATCAAACATGCCCTTGTCTCCCCTTCTAACAAACATAGCCAATGTGAAAGTCAGTTTTACATGATTATATATATTGAAAATAAGGGTTTGTTTTTTTCATTTAATTTTCAATGAGGAGGAGGGGAGAAGAACTATAGGGGGATTTTTTTCCCTAAAGTAAAAACCTATTTATTTTCCATGGGATAGTGATATTTTCCTCTACATATTCCTCAAAGCTTTAGGGAGGGTAATTTGATTTTGTGTCTAGAATTGGGAGCCAAGAACTAGACACATTGAGAAAAGGTAACTTCATAACTACACAAAACTCTAATCTGTGAAGCCCTGCAAAGAGCTACTTCCCAGGGGAACCTCATGGAGACTTGGGTATAAGAAAAGACCAATTTTTTTCCTTTTTTTTTTTTTAGAGGGGGAAGGCAAGGCAATTGGGGTTATGTGACTTGTCCAAGGTCACACATAGATTTTTTGTCTTAAGTGTCTGAGAACAGATTTGAACTCAGGTCCTCCTGACTCCAGGGCCCGTGCTCTATTCATTGTGCCACCTCACTGCCCCAAAAGACCAATTTTCTTTCTTCCACCAGCTCTTAATTACCTATTGAGGTTTAAGAATAAGCCATCTTTCCCCTGCACTCTTTTTTTTTTAATATCTCGATGATTTATTGAATTTTTCCCCTTTTATCCAGATGTTTAGACATAAGAATGCCTGGTAGTATATGGAAAACAATTGTGATAAAACAGCCTAATAATTATGACAAAGAGCAAAAATAACCTAGATCTTAAAAAATGATAAGAATGTATATAACATTTTTATTATTAATTTATTTTTAATTTTCAATGTTTGCTTATATAAGATTTTGACTTTAGAATTTCCTTCCCCTCCCCAAGACAGTGCAATCTGATATAGGTTCTACACATACAGTCATATTAAGCACATTTTCACATTACTTATTTTGTAAAGAAGAATTAGAACCAATGGGTGGAATGAGAAGGAAGAAAGAAGACAAAACCACAACAACAAAAGAGAGAGAGCAAATGGAATGCTTCCATTTGCATTCAGACTCCATAGTTCTTTCTCTGGATGTGGATGGCATTTTCCATTCTGAACCTTTTGGAGCTGCCATAGTTCCCTACATTGCTGAGAAGGGCTAAGTCTATCAAAGTTATCATGACACAGTGCAGCACTTATAGAAACAAATACTCAAATGGAGATAATAACATCTTTCTCCAGAGTTATTGTGATGTTAAAAATGAGACTCCTAGAGCACTATGTGTTAGCTGTTTTCGGAACAGCCCAAGGGCTCCTATAAGGCTCTCTAACTAAGGACTTTGCCCCTATCAGTTACTTAAGAGTCTTTGAGAGATAGAGAAATATATCAGCAATGCAATATTCACAATGCCTGCAGAAATTATAAATATGCTGATGTGGTTATTAATCACAAAATATATCAGGCTTTCTATATGGGTGATAAAGCTAGAACATTTATTAAAATACCAAAAGACTGAGTCCCCACACCGGAAAGCCATAGCCATCAGAGTAGTTATGAAATTGGCACAGGTAGATAAAGTAGAAAGCACCCACATTCTCAAGCCTTTAAAACAGAACAGGCTACCTCAGGCAAAGGTCTTCCTCTCCCCACTCACAGCAACCACCCAGCATCCAGGAAGCGCGCTCCCAGCAGCTCCGGCCCCTGGAAGTCCTCAGCAGGAGTCCTTAGCAGAAATTCTGGATGGCTCTAAAAGGGGTTCGCGCCTCCACCTCCACCTTGGCCTCTGCCTCTGCTGCTGCTGCCACCATCGCCGCCACTGCTGACCACCACAGGAACTCTAGCTTGGCTTCCACTTCCTCTTGCCCCACCCCTTCCTGCTACGTCAGCAAGTCCAATGGGGCATGAAAGATCTTTAAATCCCATAACCCTTACATTCGGCCCCAAGATCTTTCATGTCCCTTACTTGGCAAAAAAACATTAGGAATAACTGGTGTCAACAAAATTTCACAACAATATAACAAGAATAGCACACAATAAACACAGAAAACCATATTTTAGGGTGGCGCTTGAGCACAAGCTCCCCATCATTCCCCCCACCCCGAACAAATGGGGCCCCAAAATCTTGTGGTAAGGGGTGAAGATCTCTTCTTCTATGGCTACTTGCTGCTGAAATCGGATGTAGAGCTGTCCCTGTCCTTAGGGGTCCCATTTGAGAGGTCAGTTCTTAATATGCTTGATGCCAGGTCCAAGGGTGACACATCACAGTTGCAGACAGGGGGTGACATCCAGCTTAAGCTATCAGGCATCTACAGATGGAGGGTACCAAGCCTGTGGAAACAAATCTAACAAACAAGGTGAACAAACAAAAAATCAAGAAGAAGCAAAGAGACAATAACCAGACTATTGTAGCCTCACTCACGGTAGAATAAATGACTTAAGGGTACAATTTTGTAATCATCTTCTCCAGAATAAACAATAGTTACAGTGTTATCCCTCCCATATGCTATAATCTCTGCAGCCTTTGGAAGATCATCTGGCTTCCGTTTTACCCATACTTTAGCTCCTGATTTTATTCTATCAGTAGAACCAAATCTTTCAGTTCCTCTGACAGTTATTTTGGAAGGAGGATCCGTTTTTACAAGTGGTATTGTTTTACAAGGAATGATAATCACTTGAACTATCCTATAATTTTTATGAATCTGTATAGGCCCTTCATCTAAATTATGGAATGTTACAACAATTTCTCCTTGATAATTAGAATCTATCACTCCAGCCAATACATGTATTCCTTGAGCTGCTAATCCTGATTTGGGTAAAATCTGTCCAAAGTGATTTTTAGGGATTCTTATGCATATCCCAGTGGATATTTTTCTTATTTCTTTTCTGTCCAACCAAAAGTCCTCTAAACAATGTAAATCATACCCCACTGAACCAGGTGGTCCTGGGTACGATGCTGGGACATCTGGCCTCAAGGTCCAATACTCAATATTTGGGATCTTAAGTGTTTGTTGTTTTCTAATTTGCAGATTTGGTGTCATCATTCTGGCTAGAGGTGTACTTCCTCCCAATGGTCTATTATTCAAATTACGCAAAGCCATGAACAAATTATCCTTCCGATGTTGATATGAATTATTGGAACTTAATTTCCTCAACTGTTCTTTCAGTAATCCATTCATTCTTTCAATTAACCCAGATGGTTCTGGATAATATGGAATATGATATATCCATTCTTCATTGTTTAGTATACAATACTTCTTCATTTCATTGCCTTTGAAATGTGACCCATTGTCACTGAATCTGCATTGGGGTTCCATAATATAGACTTATGAGATCTAGAGTTTTACAAGTGTTTTTCTGGGTTGCATTCTTATAAGGACAAGCCACTAGTACACATGAATAGGTGTCAACACAAGTACATATAAATCTGCATCCTTTATCTAGTGGTAGTGGACCAATATAATCTATTTGCCAGATTTGGGCTGGGACTTTTCCTCTTGCTATCTCTCCAGTTACTACCTGAGGAACAGTTCGCTCCTTTTCCAATTGACATATATGACATTCTTCTGCTATCTGCTTTAACAGTGAATGAGAGATACTAATACCTCAATCTTGTGCCCACCGGTGTGTGGCCTGGACCCCCAAATGGCCTGCTGTTTGGTGGACCCATTTTGCTAATACCGGATCATCAGTTGTTGTCAAAGTGGGGACAATATGTTCAGTATCAATCTTTGCCAGTCGATCAGCAAGAGCATTGTACTCACGTTCTGGTGTGGTGGGGGCCACGTGAGCATCTACATGAAAAACTGACAAGTCTGGGGTGGCCTGGTAGCACAGCAAGTAAGAGCACCGGCTCCAGTGTTGAGAAGACCTGGAGATCGAATCCCGGGCTCAGACGCTTAGCACCCACCCAGAAACACCTGGCCGTGTAACCTTGAGCAAGTTACTTAACCCCAATTGCTTAAAAAAAACTGACAAGTCAGTGTCCAAAGACATGTTCCAGATATCTTCCCGTAATTCTTTGCCCCAGACTTGTTTGCCACGAATTTCCCAATTTTCATTTTTCCACATGGGCATCCATGTAGCTAACCCATTAGCTACTGCCCATGAATCAGTGAATATATGACACTGTCCTTGTTCTATTTTGATGGCTTGATATACTGCCATAAGTTCAGCATATTGGCTACTTCCACCTATCCCAGTACTTTCCAAAGTCCTTCTAGTACATGGTTTATAGGCCACTGCTTTCCAATGTCTTTTTTGGCCCAAATATTTTGCTGTCCCATCAGTAAACCATGCATGTCTCTTTTGTTCCTCAGTTAATACATCATATCCCTCATTCCATTTTACGGTGGACTGTACCAACTGTTGCTTTGGCTCAGGGGGTGTGTCATTCCCCACAATTTCTATGTTTGCTACAGATTCATGCAGAGCAGAGACTCTGCTTTTGCCTGTTTTCTCTATTTTGAATATACCACTTCCATTTGATTATACTAGCCTCTTGGGCATGTCCAATTCTGTGAGAAGCTGGGGTACTCATTACCCAGGTCATAATTGGGATTCCAGGTCTTAATATCACTTCATGGCCCAGAGTCAGTTGTTCAGTCTCCACCAAAGCCCAATATGCAGCTAACAACTGCTTTTCAAAAGGTGTATACTGGACTCCAGATGAAGGGAGTTTCCTACACCAAAATCCCCAAGGTGCATTTCGGCTTTGTTGTTTTTGCCATAAGCTCCAGTTTGCATAATCATCTTGTACAGTCACTTGCAATTCCACTGGACCATTTTGCAGGGGCCACAAATCTAGGGCCAATTGTATGGCAGCCTTGGCTTCTTCAAAAGCTTTACTGTGCTCAAGTCCCCAATCGAATTCATATTTCTTCCGTGTGACTCTATAAAGGTTTTAAAATCTATCCCAAATGTGGAATGTGGTGCCTCCAGTATCCAAACAATCCTATGAACTTTTGGGCCTCCTTCTTATTGGTAGGGGTAGGAAAATCCTGAATCTTTTGTCGGGCTTGAGGAAGAATCTCCCGTAGCCCCTTGTTCCATTGTATACCCCAAAATTTCACATTTTGAGCTCGTCCTTGAACCTTTGCAGGGTTAATTTCCCACCCTTTACTTTTCATATGCTCAATTAGAAGGGTTAAACTCCTTTCCACTTCTTTTGCATCTTTTCCCTGTATCATGATATCATCAATGTAGTGGGTAAGCTGTATACCAGGTAGCTTTAATTCATCCAACTGTTCAGCCACAATCCTGTGACAAATAGTGGGGCTATGTATGTATACTTGTGGCAAGCGGGTGAAAGTATATTGTCTACCCTGCCAAGTGAAAGCGAATTGGTCCCATTGTTTAGGGTCTATTGGGATGGTAAAGAAGGCATTTGCCAAGTCAATAACTGCATACCAAATCCCATCATATGTCTGGATCCTTTCTATTAAGGTGATGGTATCTAGAACAGCAGCATACAAAGAAGGAGTCACCTTATTCAACTGTCTATAATCCACAGTCATTCTCCATGTCCCATCTGATTTTCTTACTGGCCAGACAGGATTATTCCATCTTGTGGTTGTAGGGACTAACACTCCTGCTTCAACATATTCCTTTATAGTAGTGGCAATTTCATTTTGCCCACCTGGCACACAATACTGTTTTAAAGTAATTACTTCAGAAGGTTCAGGTAAAGTGATTGGGTCCATTTTTAGTTTTCCCACTAAAACTGTATTAATTCCTATCTTCCTCACAGCAAATTGGTATCTCCCTTCAGGTAAATTCAGAGTCATGCCTCTCAATACATCTATTCCAATGATGTGTTCAGGAATGGGTACAACAACCACAGTATATTCTTTCTTAGGTAACTGCCCAATTTTCATTGTTATTTTAACCTGTCTGGCTGATATTTCAGCGCCTCCTAGACCTGTGATGGTAATAGGAGTTCCATGTTTAAACTTATCAGGGTTTCCATAGATAAGTGTGGCCTCAGCCCCAGTATCAAGCAGTGCCCTAGTCACAGTAGTTGATCCATTCTTCCAATGTATTGTTAAACCAATATGGGGTCTGCAATCTCTTCTGCATATTTCTTTTATCTGGGCTGGGGCTTGGCCTATCTCCTATTCCCCCTGAAAGTGGGGCAAAGTTGGATACAAAGATTCAGATTCAGAAATACCTGCAGGGGTGGTTCCTGCTTCCCTGTTCATTCTAATGCTAAGTATCTTTTCTTGGTACAGCTTATGCAGCTCTTCATTTGGAATACCATCTATTCTTCTGAAGTCCACCCCTGCTCTTAATAGAGCAGTAAACTGTTCCCTTGTTGTTGGTCTATTTTGTCTCTGAATCCTCTGGCTGTTTACACTTCTCTCTCAAGGCAATTTGTCTTTTTCCCATTCCCCTAAATCACTTAATTGTGAAATCTTATCCAGCACCTCTGAAAGAGGGTGCCCTATTTCTCCAATTAATAGAGTCAGAATTAGGTGCTTATATGCAGGAGGAGCCATCTTCACTATGATATTTCTATGAGGAACTCCTAGGGGGGTATCATAATATGCATTTGCATCTCCTATCATGATAGCAGTTTTCATTACCTCCTTCTTTAGCTTTCTCATACAGTCTCTAAGTGAGTACCAGGGTCTGTCTCCCCTAGGCCACATAGATTCAGTAGGATATTGCTTTTTGCATCCTTCTGCAGCTAAAGCTAGCAGATTAGTTTTGTTATTTCCTCCTTGCATATGGTGATCCCTAAAAGCTTGGTGTACAAAAGGATTCTGACTGATACTTATGAATTTTAAACAGTCGTCATTGTCCAGTGTTATTCCTCCTGCACCTTCATCAGTGATTCTTACTATCCAAGACACTAAAGATTCCCCCATTCTTTGGGTGAATCTACTCAATATATCAGTGATCTCCTGTTGAGTGAAATCCTCAATTATCTCCCTGGACTCTGTTTTGCCTCGGTGGTTCTCCTGTCTTCTTCTTTGTATGGGGAGAGCTTCTACATTAGAAGACTCCTCATCTAACCTTGCTCCATTCTCCTCACACACATTCTCCTGGCAGCTGTCAGGGCTGTGACACAGAAGAATCCTCAGGCAAACCAGCTGACTCCCTAGCCATCCGAGCTCTTTCCTCCAGCAGTTTATCCCTACTTTTACACATAAGGCGATAACTTGTTAGCAGCACCCAGCCTCTCCTGCACACTCCTACCAGTTCTTTGCCTGCTTCTATGAGTATTCCTTGCAAATATCTTTCCAAATCTCCAGGTTCTCCCTCTTTTAGCCTTGGTTCCCAGTTTTCACAGGGCCCTGTGCTTTTGGCCCATTCTCTGGCTAGAGAGGAATAAGGCAAATCCTCCCATCCTGGAATAGCCATTTCTCCCTCTAAAGCCCCACTGCTTCCAAATAGAGGCCTGACATTTTGTGATCACATCCTGGTCGCCAAATGTATCAGCAATGCCATATTCACAATGCCTATGGAAATTACAGATATGCTGATGTAATTATCCATCACAAAATATATCAGGCTTGCCATATGGGGGAATAAGCTAGAAAATTTATTAAAATACCAAAAGACTGAGTCCCCAAACCAGAAAGTCAAAGCCATCAGAGTAGTTATGAAATTGGCACAGGTAGATAAAGTAGAAAGCACCCACATTCTCAAGCTTTTAAAACAGAACAGGCTACCTCAGGCAAAGGTCTTCCTCTCCCCACTCATAGCAACCACCCAGCGTCCAGGAAGCGTGCTCCCAGCAGCTCCAGCCCCTGGCAGTCCTCAGCAGGAGTCCTTAGCAGAAATTCTGGCTGGCTCAAAAAAGGGGTTTGCGCCTCCACTTCCACCTCGGCACTACCGCTACCACTGCCGCTGCTGCCATTGCCGCCACTGCTAATCATTGCAGGAACTCTAACTTGGCTTCTGCTTCCTCTTGCCCCACCCCTTCCTGCTACATCAGCAAGTCCAATGGGGCATGGAAGATCTTTACATCCCAAAACCCTTACAAGAGATCAAGAGACTATTCCAGTGAGTAATGAGGTGACAGGAAGGCTATAAGATGGGTAAGGGTTCGGCACTGAACATCCGGGGGTAAGAGAAGTTTAGTCCTGAGGACAAGAATTGTCTTCCCAAGTCTGAACCTTTTCATGGGGTGATTCTGGCCTGGGTCTCCCCTCGTGGACTTTTCCCCTCATTTTATTTTTCCGGTTTTTTTAAAAATAATTTTCTTCTATTCACCTAGACAGCCACCTTCAGATCTTAGACTTTGCTAGAGCCGGCCTGTTCCCGTTTGCCCTCTTGGATGGGTTGGGCAGGTCTGTTGGCTCCTGGTCCCTCTCTGGCTGTCTCTCTATTGAAGGTGCTGAACTTGGCCTGTCTCTGCCTCCTGCTGTGGCCAAGGAAGCACAAGTCACATGCTGGAGGCCATGCTGGTCTTCTTATCCAAGAGACCAACAATGCTCCAACACAGATAATCTGGCCAGTCAAGCCCCTTCCCAGGCCACTTAAGATTAATCAACAGACCCTGCTGGCAAGCCTAGAGTCAGTTGATAGGGTTTGACTGAGACCCTGCAGCAGCTAATCAGTGGGGAGACAAAAGAAGGCAAAAGATGGTCCCTGCTATCAAGAAGCTTCCAGTCTAGTAAGGGAGAAGACAACCATGGCCAAACATGGGACCAATACGGGACCAATAGGGCATGATCAGAGAAATGGCCTTAGAATGCAGAGAATTGGGGAAGGCTTCTTTTTACCCCCCCTAAGCAATCAGGCTTAAGTGACTTGCCCAGAGTCACACAGCTAGTAGAGAGGCTTGTTCTAGAAGGTGGACTTTCAGCTGGGACTAGAAGGGAACCAGGAGGTGGAGATGAGGGAGGGCATGTCAGGCATGGAGACAGTCATGGTCAGGACAGAGTTTCTTGTGTGAGGCAGTGCCACTGGATTCCAGAGTATGTGGAGAAAAGCTAGAGGAAGACTGGAGAGGCTGGTTGGGGACCAGGTTATGAAGGACTCTGAATGCTACAAAGGATTTTATATTTGATTCTGGAGGGTGATAGGAAGCAACTATAATTTATGCAGTGAGATTATAGCATGGTCAGACCCACCCTACCCTGGTTTCCATCAGATTGACAGCTGACTGTGGGATGCACTAGAGTGGCAGAGAGCTGAGGCAGGCAGACTCCCCAACAGCTATAGCAATTGCCCAGGTGTGAGGTGATGAGGGCATGATGAGGGCATGCCCCGGGGTGGGAGTATATTTCAGAGATGGTAAAGGGGTGAACTTGACAGGGCTGAACTACAGATTTGAGATCAGGAGTGAGGGTCAGGTACTGAGGAGTGGAAAGTGGCACTCAGGCTGACTGAGTGGGGGACCAGGAAGGTGATGCCTGTTCGGAAGTAACAGGCATCTGAAGAGGGAATAATCTAAGTGCAAAGGGAAGTTTCACACATGGTGATTTGCCCTTTAGGAGCCAGTTAACTTTCCCTGGAGATATTTGGGATACCTTGTTCTGTAAAGTTCACTGTGGGAGAAATGAATTTTTTCCTGAAAAAAATCCTAAAAACTCTATGACATTGGTAGCAGTAATGACATTGCAGCAGGATATAACAGGGAGGTGTGGAAGACAAGTTAAACCAGAGTACAGATTATAGGCTTCTAGAACATTTATTTTTTTTTAAGCAATCGGGGTTAAGTAACTTGCTCAAGGTTACACGGCCAGTTATTTCTGGGTGTGGTGCTGAGTATCTGAGCCCGGATTTGATCCAGGTCATCCCGACACTGGAGCCGGTGCTCGCTGAGCCACCTGGCTACCCCTAAGCAATTGGGGTTAAGTAACTTGCTCAAGGTTACATGGCCAGGTGTTTCTGGGTGGGTGCTAAGTGTCTGAGCCCAGGATTCGATCTCCAGGTCTTCTCAACACTGGAGCCGGTGCTCTTACTCGCTGTGCTACCTGGCCGCCCCTAGAACATTTTAAGAAGTTGTTATTCAGTGACTTCGGTCAAGTCTGACTCTAATGAATGATTCGATGGACCCTTGAGAAAAGAAAAGTTTTAGAAATTCTTGGGAATTTCAAGACATGTAAAGGAGCAATAAATTCCTCAATTGTTCAGAAGTAAAATAGTAAAGGAAGTGAAAGGTGAAATATGGATTACAAATAGATCCTAAATCAGATATTTTAAGGAGAAATCACAGTGGGGTGGTTAGGTGGTGCAGTGAGTAAAGCGCCGGCCCCAGAGTCAGGAGGACCCTAGTTCGGTTCTGGCCTCAGACACTTAATTACCCCCCCCCCAAAAATAAGCATGTAACCTTGGGCAAATTAAATAACCCCAACCCCCCCAAAAAAAAAAAAAAAAAAAAAAAAGAAAAATCACAGTGATGAAAAACGAATCAGAATTTTATGTACAGAATGAAGGATCCTTCCCAAACATCAGTCTCTAATAAAGTTAATCCAATGCTTATGACTACAATGGAAGAAAATGAAGTGGAAGACAATCAGATTCCCAGTGCATTGGGCTGCAAATATAGATGACCTCTCTCAAGTATCAGGGCAGTCTTAGATCTAGCCAACCTCTCCTATATATTGCCCATCAGTTGGCCCCATAACTCATTATCTTGACTCTTCTCCCAAGTTTCTATAGTTCTAGGTTTGTGTTTAGATCATTTACTTCTCAGAGAATAACTGGTTACATTCTTCTAACCTATTAGGGCTCTTGGCAAAGATGCTGGAGTGGCTTGCCATTTTCTTCTCCAGCTCATTTTACAAACAGGGGAACTGAGGCAAGAAAAGGTTAAGTGACTTGAGGCCGTATTTGAACTCATAAAGATGGGTCTTATTCCAAGCCCAGTGCTCTATCCTCTACACCACCCTTCTCCATCATCATAATTAAGAAATATATGTTATAGACAAATGAAAGCAGTCCTAAAGCAAAGGCATAAGCTGTTTTGGATGTGACTCATATCCAAAGTGACCTGAAACCCTCAATGTAATAACAGATAAAGCTCCTTCACTTGGCTTGCAACCATCTCATACCATTCAGTGCAGCCCATATTCTGATGAATATCTTTCTAATATCCTCTTCATATTTTTATCTAGATAAGATTTTATTTCAGTCATTCAGGAAACTAACTAGATCTTTTCTTTAACTTAACTGCCTTTTCAGTGATCATATTTAATTGCCCCCCTCCCCCAGAATGCAGTGCACCTGTGAGCTTCTCACAGACTTTTCTTTAGAATATATCACTGACATCAGTTCTGATAAGGAAGAAATTTCACATCACCCTCTCCCTCTTTCTCCTCCACAGATGCCCCTGCCTCACAGATAATACACACACTTTCTCCCCCACAGTAAGACATTTCTCAACTTTATTCCAACTGATAATATAAAATGCTTTTCTCAAAATTCCAATGTGTTCTTACTGTGATTTCAAGAGTTGATTCTGACACTCATAGAGTGCATGACCCCAGGGAAATCCTTTCTCTGGGCTTCAAGTTTCTTCTTGTAAATTCATGAGGATTGGACTATTTAACTTTGAAGTGTCTTTCAGCTCTACATCCTATGACTTTTGATAATTTAGGAGACAGTGACATTTAAGGATGTGTCTGTGTACTTCACCCCAGAGGAGTGGGGCCTCTTGGACCATGCTCAGAAGGAGCTGTACAAGGAGGTCATGCTGGAGAATGCCCAGAACCTGCTCTCCCTGGGTAAGGACACTTCTGCTGGTAACTCTGAGTCTGAAATCAAAGGAAATACCTCCATTCCCTCGTGTGCAAGCTTTGTAGCATCTGTAGATAATTAGACAGTGAAAAGTGTATGTCTCCTGTGTCCAAGAGACAGGCTCCTCATGCTCCCGGGTTTTCCTACAGGAAGCCTTTGCATTATGATGGGAATCTGAGGGTTTCCTTTGTTGCTCCTAAAGGTGTCTCTTACCAATTCTAGATAGCTTCAGATCAAAGAACCAATCAGTGTGGCAGAATCCCAAATTGTAAGTGGAACTAATTTCAGGGATTGTGGGGTCTAACCTCTACCTGGACATGAGTTTTGTCTGCGCAGTCCCTGGAAAGCTGCTCAGGCAGCTTTTCCTTGCACCCCCTTCCTCTTTGGGATAGGTCTAGGACTTGAAATTTTCTTCTATTTACCAAGCACACATTGGGAACTCACAGCTCTAAGTTGTGGCCGCTGTAGCAGGTTTGTCCTTCATCTTCCTTCCTATTGCCCTAAACTTCCAGCACAGATGGTGGGGAAAGGAAGGGAAGGGGATCAGCATCTATATCCCCCTGCTGTTTGCCATGGGCTCTGCCAAGTGCTTTCTTTACAATATTATGTCACTTCATCCTGATAACAACCTTCCACTTTAGGTGATATTATTATCCCCATTTTACAATTTGGAAACTGAAGCAAACAGATAAGGGACTGGTCCAAGGGCACACAACTACTAACTTTCTGAGGCTGGATTTAGACTCAGACAATCCTGACTCCAGGCTCAGGGCTCTCTCCTCTGTACTATCAGCTGCCTCTGACTTCTAGACAATGGAAACTATGCAATGAGTGCATTCTTCTATGAAGAAGGTGCACCAAGACTAAATTCTCTGATGCCAAACTGGGTCTATGATTTTCTCCCCTACCTCTTCCCAGAACTCCCCAAAATAAATGCTATGGAAACTCTCCTTCAGGAGACCTGGGAACCACTCTGGGGTCCTTGCTTGCATGCCCTGTGAATGCCCGGAATAACAGAGTGGCCAAGAAATAGACTTTAAATTAGCTGGAGTTTCCTGAGTTTGTCAGGAAAAGTCTCTCACCCAAAGAGGCAATCCTTCCCTGGATGAAAATACACAAGGTTTATGTGGGTTTTTGGGGGTGAGTTGCCAGGTCGGGGGACAGGGTGAAAGCTGATTCATCAAGATTCCTGTTGCTGGTCTTGAGGTTGATCTTTTGCCCAGTTTAGGGTGAGGAGTTTCTGCCAGAATGAGGTGTGACAGGATGGGGGCAGAGAATTTGGCTGTTTCTCAAAACAGGTTGTACAACGCATCCTACTTTGGGTTATTTGCATCGCAAGCAAATAGGTGTCAGTTCACATGCCTGTGTGTGACTGGAATGAGGTGACCCCCAATGTGGAGCAGCTCTACATCCGCACGTCTCTCCCTAAGTGCTCTTCCCTAACTGATTCCCCATGCCCAGGGCTTCCAGTTCCCAGAGAAGACGTGATCCCTTATTTGGAGCAAAGGGAAGCCCCATGGCTGCTGGAGCAAGAAGGCCTGAGGAGCTGCTGTCCAGGGGAGGGAGGTGAGAGCTGGGATTACAAGGGGCTGCTCTGTGTTGTGCTGAAGCAAGTGGTGGATTGGGGGTAGGAAGGTCTGCCTTGGAATTCTTTTTCAGATGTTTTTTTAGGGGTGATTTCCTGGGCCAGTCACTGAACCATGGAGCCTCAGTTTCACCATTTGTAAAATGAGGGGGTTGGACTCCATGGCTTTATATGGATAATCTATGATCCTATAAGAAGTCATTGTTTGGAATTTTTGGGTCTGTAATTCTCCTAGAAGTGCAAGAAGCACTTAGATTATGCAATATGAGGTCTTTCTGAGACCTTTAAGTCAGCAAACATTTAAGCACAGGCCCTGTGCTAAGCACTGGGAACATAAAGAGGTAAGAGGGACATCCCTGACTCATGGAGCTCACAGTCTAGAGGGGCAGATAAAACTCCAGCAACTAGGTCCAAATCCATTATGGACAAGATAAATTGGAGATGGTCAAGAGAGGGAAGGAGGGAAAGGCTCTTGTGGAAGGTGGGCTCTGGCTTCAGGGAAGCCGGGGGAGTGTTCTAGGCCAGAGGGATAGTGAGGAAAACCCCAGAGTCAGGAGGTGGGGTGCCCTGTTCACAGCAGAGAAAAGAGGACAATACCACTGGATTATAATACATACTGAAAAAATATGAATATATAGTATATGGGCACCAGATGGCATAAAATCCATGAAGAAGAATTGAAAGTGCATACAGTGAAAGTGAACAGTAGATATTAAAAGTGGCAACAATCCATCTAGTACTTTGGTCCCAAAGCTCTACCCAGTCATGGATTTCAGTTCTTGTCTCAACTGCTGGAATTTGGGTTGTCACTCAGTCATTATGAGCTAATGCCCTCAGGTGTGACTGTGATAAAAATGCTCTTCCTATGTCACAGGTTTGTTGTGAGAATCCAGTATAATTGTGTGTGAAGCTGTTTGCAAATTAAATAATTATTAGGGTGTGAACTAATGGCATTTTGAAATAATTGTTTTTGTCTTTGAGGTTTGAAGACTTTTCTCTTTGCCTAGGGAAAGAGAATGTAAAGGAGTTTATGTTCTGCCAATGGAGGGGAGGGGATATAATGATATATGTGTCTGTCTATATGTATTTTATTGTTTGTTTCTTTCAGGAGAGATCAGATTTGAAATGAAAGAAACTACTGCAGAGCTAAGTCTTTCTTTCAAAGAATCTCACAAGCAAAGATTCATAAGTAATAGTCCCTTTGGCTTAACTTGGAGGAAAATCTGTGGTATACAACAGAGGATCCGCACTGGAGAGAAACCTTATGAATGTGATCAATGTGAAAAGGCTTTTACACAGAGGACCAGTCTTAGAGTACATAAGAGAATCCATACTGGAGAAAAACCTTATGAATGTAAACAGTGCAGAAAGGCTTTCAGAGACCGCTCCAGTCTTACTAAACATCAGAGAATCCACACTGGAGAAAAACCTTATGAATGTAATCTGTGTGGAAAGTCTTTCAGAGACAGCTCCAGTCTTACTAAACACCAGAGAATCCACACTGGAGAAAAACCTTATGAATGTAATCAGTGTGGAAAGGCTTTCAGAGGCAGCTCCAGTCTTGCTAACCATCAACGAATTCACACTGGAGAAAAACCGTATGAATGTATTCAGTGTGGAAAGGCTTTCAGAGGCAGCTCCAGTTTTGCTAAACATCAGAGAATCCACACTGGAGAAAAACCTTATGAATGTAATCAGTGCGGTAAAGCTTTTACACAGAGGATTCATCTTGCTGAACATCAGAGAATCCACACTGGAGAGAAACCTTATGGATGTAATCAGTGTGGAAAGACTTTCAGAGGCAGCTCCAATCTTGCTAAACATCAGAGAATCCACACTGGAGAAAAACCTTATGAATGTAATCAGTGTGGAAAATCTTTCCTAAAGAGGGCCAATCTTGCTTTACATAAAAGAATTCACACTGGAGAGAAACCTTTTGAATGTAATCAGTGTGGAAAGGCCTTCAGAGAAAGCTCTACTCTTGCTAAACATCAGAGAATCCACACTCGGGAGAAACCTTATGAATGTAATCAATGTGGAAAGGCTTTCAGAGCCCGCTCCAGTCTTGGTGAACATCAGAGAATCCACACTGGAGAAAAACCTTATCAATGTAATTACTGTGGAAAATCTTTTGCACATAAAGCAACTCTTACTGTACATGAGAGAACACATACTGGAGAAAAGCCTTATGAATGTAATCAATGTGGAAAGTCTTTCAGGGAAAGCTCCAGTCTTGCTAAACATCAGAGGATTCACACTGGAGGGAAACCTTATGAATGTAATCATTGTGGAAAGTCTTTCAGAGAAAGCTCCAGTCTTGCTAAACATCAGAGAATTCACAGTGGAGGGAAACCTTATGAATGTAATCAGTGTGGAAGATCTTTCCTTAAGAAGGTCAATCTTGCTTTACATATAAGAATCCACACTGGAGAGAAACCTTATGAATGTAATCAATGTGGAAAGACTTTTACACAGAAGGCCAACCTTAGAGTACATCAGAGAATCCATATTGGAGGGAAACCTTATGTATGTAATCAATGTGGAAAAGCTTTTAGATGGAGGACTCGTCTTACTGAACATCAGAGAATCCACACTGGAGAGAAGCCTTATGTATGTAATCAATGTGGAAAGGCTTTTACATGGAGGACTCGTCTTACTGAACATCATAGAATCCACACTGGAGAAAAACCTTACGAATGTGATCAGTGTGGTAAGGCTTTCAGACAGAGGGCCAGTCTCAGTGAACATCAGATAATCCACACTGGAAAGAAACCTTATAAGTGTAATCAATGTGGAAACACTTTCAGACATAAGTCTGATCTCAATGTACATCAGAGAATCCACACTGGAGAGAAACCTTATGAATGTAATCAGTGTGGAAAGGCTTTTACACGTAGGACTCGTCTTACTGAACATCAGAGAATCCACACTGGAGAGAAACCTTATGAATGTAATCAATGTGGAAAGGCTTTCAGGCAGAGGGCCAGCCTTGCTGAACATCAGAGAATACACTCAAGAAAGACCTCATAAGTGTCATCAGTGTGAAAACACTTTTAGACTCAGGCACATTTATAATGTACATCAGAGAATACACATTGGAGGCAAATCTTATGAATATAATCAGTATGGAGAATCTTTCCTACAGAGGGCCACTCTTGCTTTACATATAAGAATCCACACTGGAGAGAAACCTTATGAATGTAGTCAATGTGGAAAGGCTTTCAGGCAAAAGCTAGCCCTTGTTTCACAGCAGAGAATTCATATAAGTTATAAATTTTATTACTGACATGTTTGAGGAAAGGTATTAAAATGGAATACAGAGTTTCTTAGCTTTGTATAGAAGGCGTTTTTGGACTCAGTGTAAGAAGACTTTCAGCCAGAGATTATTTCTTTTCCTCTTATCAGAGGATTGATACTGGAAGAAATCGTATGAAAACACTCCATGGGGACCTGCCTTTGTATCATGGAGGTCACTGGTGAATGTTAAATTTTGTTTCTGACTGTAAAAGAATGGTGAAATAAGGGCAAATAATTCATATCCTCCCACCAGGTTGCAAAATAAAAAAAAGAGGAAAAAGGTCATGAACTCTAGGACTGAGGGAAAGTAGCAATCTGGATGTTCTCAAAAATGGAATGCTTTAGGGGCGGCCAGTTGGCGCAGTGAGTAAGAGCGCTGGCCCCAGAGTTGGGAGACCTGGGATCGGTTCTGGCTCAGATACTTAACACCCACAGGGGGGGAAAAAATAACTGGCCATGTAACCTTGAGCAAGTTACTTAACCCCAATTGCTTAAGAAAAAAAAATGGAATGCTTTCAGAATAAGGAAATGAACTCGTATCATTATTATGTCACCTATGGAACAGTGTTTGGTGAAGGGAAGAAATCGATGTTTGATCAAAGGTACAATAATTGGAGCAATTTAGGGGAATTTTATGATCTCCTATAGCCCACCTACATGTATGTATCAGCCTACATTCAGGCTACTACATGTGATAATCAAGAAACTTCTCTAAATTTGAGATAGTTTTTTGCCTCCTGATTTCTATGACCCAACAATCACAGCAGTGAGTAAGGGATCCGCTGATGGAGTTCAGGCAGAGTGTAACCAATGTTTGAAAAGTCAGCCACTCTGCAGGTAAGAGGCCTGTCATCCCTATGTCCCTACTGTCACAGGGCTGCTCCTGCTCCACCATCCTTTCAGCAGAATCAGAAGGAGCTCCCGGCCACATAAGAGACATCTGGGCTGATGGCCACATACAATCTGGGGCCCCACACAGCCAGAGGGACCTTCAGTTACTCCTCTACAGGAAATGGCGGCATGTCTGGGAAGTCTAAACAGATCAGCCATGGAAAAAAGGGTGTCAAGAAAAAGAAAGCTTTTCTGTTGAACTTTCAGTGCCTTCAAGAAGATTATCTCCCCCTCTCTTTTTTTTTTTTTTGCCTATGGCCAAGTTGGATAGGGAGAAAAGGGACATACAAGAAGGCAACAAATCTTTTTTTTCCAGTTTTCAGAAATTTGTAGTATTGTAAACTAATTAAAAACTAAATTTATGACTTTAAGAAGGGCCTGGAGCAAAGATGACCAAGGAGGGTCAGAAACTCACTTGAACTCTCCCAAATTCCCCCCCCCCCCCCCCCCCCAAGAACTTTAAATAATGCTTCAAATCAAATTCTGGAGTCGAAGAACCAACCAAAGGTCAAGATGAATCAGTCTTCCAAACCAAATTCACTTAGGAGGCCAGCAGAAAAAGTAATGGCGATTGGGTCTGGAAAACAGTATGGCGTGGGCCTCCTGTCACTGAGAGAAGAGCGGCAGCTTGGAGAGCTTTTAGCTCATGGACAGTGAGGGGTCAGACAGCTGGAAAGAAGGAGATTACAAGGAACCTTTGCTCACATTGGTGCCGGACCATCTTGTATTGCATGTAGTTTCATGTCATAATACCAGAGTAAAGGGAAGAGGCAGGGAGAGAATTTGGAATTGGAATTAAAAAAAAAGTTTTAAAATATTGTTTCTGCATGTAATTGGAAAAAATAAAATAGATTTTTTTTTCACACAAAACATGCTACACTCCATACGCAAGCAAATTTGGAAACCTCAAAAGTGGTGATTGGATTGGAAAACATCAGTTTAAGGCCCAGTCCTAAAGAAGGGCTGTGCCAAATGTTAGAAATGGGGTCACTCCTTTAAGAAGCAAACTTAAACAGAAGTGAATGAAGGAAGTATTTACGCTTCTTGCATGAAGTGGATGCATGATACCATGAAGGGACACATACATGCAGTACAGAAGCCAAACTGAGCTTTTTATGGAGTTAATCATTCCTGGTGCCTCCCTGCAGAGCTGGCATTGGCCCCAGCTCTCTGGGTTACGATCTTTCTAACCTGCCCATTACATATCGCCCCTTGGCTTGTTCCCTCCTGAATATGGATCCCATGTTCACAACACGGAGGGCAATCTATGCATGGGTGCATAAGTTAATACGCCTGAAGGATATGTGCAGTAGTCAAGTCTCAGTGACCAACACATGAATCCCTGAAATCACACTTGCTGCCAGCCTCACTCTCTCTAACATCCTCAAGCTATGAGGCCCTGAGTATCAGGGTATATTTATCTGCCAACACTCCTTGTATAGCAGCATCTGTAGGACTCCATGATCTCACACCAAGGAATCTTTAAATTACCAAACAATTGCACTCATTTCACACTCCAGCAAAGTTTTGCTCAAGATTCTGCAAGCCAGAGTTCAGCTGTGTGTGAACCTAGAATTACCAGAAGCTGGTTCTTGAAGAGGCAGAGGAATCAGAGGACAAATTGCCAACATTTGCTGGAATAGGAAGCAAGCGAGGGAATTCCAGGAGAAAAAAAAAATCTATTCCTGTGTCTTTAACTGTGGATCACAGCCAAATGTGACCAGTTCTCAAAAAGATGGGGCATCTAGAGATCATCTTACTGGTCTGCTGAGGAACCTGTAAGTGGGTCAAGAACAAGGTAGAATTGAATATGAAACAACTGATTGGTTTAAGATTGGAGAAAGGAGTACAAAGCTGTCTATTGCCACCCTATTTATTTCACATATACCTAGTATGTCAGATTAAATGCTGGACTGGACAAATAAAAACACAGAATTAAGACTGTGAGGGAAAATATTACTAGTGTCAGGGGCAGGTAGGTGGCACAGTGAGTACAGGAATCAGGAGGACTTGAATTCAAAACTGATCTCAGACACTTAACTGTGTGACCCCAGGCAAATCATTTAACCCTGACTGGCTTAATGTCAGATATGTAGACAATTATACTCTGATGGCAGAAAGTGAAGAATTAAGCTTTTTTTTTTTTTTTTTTGCCTTTTTGGAGGGCAATTAGGGTTAAGTAACTTGCCCAAGGTTACACGGCTAGTTTTTTTTTGTGTGAGTGTTAAGTGTCTGAGGCCAGAACCAAACTCAGGTCCTCCTGACTCCGGGGCCAGCACTTTACTCACTGCACCACCTAACCACCCCACGAATTAAGCTTCTTGATGAGAGTAAAAGGAGAGTGTAAAAGCGAGCTTAAAACATAATGCTCTAAGAAGCTAAGAGAATGACAAGTGGTCCCATTTCCTCCTGGCATATAGATGGAGAAGAAATGGAGCTGTGGGGGCGGCCAGGTAGCACAGCGAGTAAGAGCATAGAAACACCTGGCCGTGTAACCTTGAGCAAGTTACTTAACCCCAATTGCTTAGGGGCGGCCAGGTGGCTCAGCGAGTAAGAGCACCGGCTCCAGTGTTGGGATGACCTGGATCGAATCCTGGGCTCAGATACTCAGCACCACACCCAGAAATCACTGGCTGTGTAACCTTGAGCAAGTTACTTAACCCCAATTGCTTAAAAAAAAAAAAGAAATGGAGCTGTGTCCGAGTTCGTATTCTTGGGCTCAAAGGTCACTGTAAATGGCAACTGCAGCCATCAAGTTAAAAGGTGCTGTCAGAAAAACTAGGGCTAATCTAGATAGCACACTCTACGTTTAGTCGCTGTTTTTTCCAGTATCAATGTTTGGTTGTGAGAGCTGGAATCCAAGGAAAGCTGATTGCCACAGAACTGACACTTTCAAATTGTGACAGAGAAGACTTTTGAGAGTCCATTGGATGGCAAGGAGATCAAATCCAATTAATTCATACTACTGGCTTGTTGAAGCTTAAATACTTTGGCCACATAATGAGAAGGGACTTACTGGAAAGACCTTGATGTTGGGAAGGATTAAAGGCAGAAGGAGAAGGGGATGGCACTGGATGAGGACAGCGTCATGGAAGCAATGAGCTTGAGCTTGGAAAACCTCTGGGAGTTAGTGAGGGATAGAAGGGGCTGGCACGCTGTGGTCCATGGGATCAGGAAGAGTCAGAGGTGACTGAACAACTGAACAACAAATATAAATGCATCAATTTCTAGAAGTAATTTTAAATTAGCAACATTTCATATACAATATGTCCCAATATGAGAAAAAATGTCCCAATGTGAGAATATCCCAATATAAGGAAAACTAAATGATAATAGCACAAGCAGTCTTATGGAATATGAGATGAAATTGCTGGCAGTCTAATGACATACATTCAATTTAATGCATTTCCCAATTATCGTACACAGCAAACCACTTCATCTCTCAATTTGACACTCTGGACTGATTGCATTCAGAGACCAGTATAGCATAACTTTGGGTCAATAACATTTATTTCCTATAATTTCTAGATGTCGCCTTCACATCTAATTTTATATCTATTTTGCATAAGATCTGACCTACTGGGAGAAATCCTTCATTTGTACCCGTGCCCTACTCCAACCAGTATTCATCAGTTTGATAGTCTACAGAAATCACAGGCATAGCTAGGTTCTCAGTGGGCCTCAGACTTTAGCCTGATGTTCACTACTTGCTTACCAACTTATGAGGCTCACTTGCACAACCACAGGAATGCTGACAAAGATCTCTTCCTCCTGTTTCACTCAAATTCCATGTCCAAGACCGTCACAGATGGGATTGCTTGATGCTTTGGCAAGTGCCCCAACTTACTTCGGCACCTCCAGACTGGTCTCTCGTCCAACAATTGCAGGTGACCATCTTATGACTTCTTAGACAATGGAGATGCCCCATGCTTCAGCCTACCTGTGACACCCCCCTCCCCTCCCCCACTGATATGTCATTTTTGGCCCTCGAGAACAAAGTCTATCAACCAATGATATTCTGTATTTTGCCATACCTCCTTTGCTTATTTGGGTATCAAACCCTATAAAAATAAGAGGCTAGAAGAAGGGGGCATCACAGATTGTGAGAAAATCTTAGGTCCACTTGATTATATGGGGTCATGGATTCTTTAATAAAGTGCCATTGGCTCAGAGCTCTGCCTCAGTCCCTTATTGTAGTTGGACAGTTTTGGTTCCCACTCTACCTTTATAAGTCTGATAGGACAGTCTTTCACTTTGATAATCACTTGCTCCTTGTTTTTAATTCTAGCTCAGGATTAGAACAGAATACACCAGAAAAATTGTTAACATAGTATTTGACTTTGATCAATGGTTTCCAAAAGTAACCAGGAGACCTAATCAAGAGAAATATGCTATGGTCACACATGTACAGCCTATATCCAATTATTTGCCTTCTTAATGAGGGGGTAAGGAGAGAATGTGGAATTCAATTTTAAAAGCAAATGTTGAAACTTGTTTTTGTATGTAATTGGGGAAAATAAAATACTAAACCAAATATAAAAAACTAAAATGCATGTAAATAGCACCTGCTATTCATAATGTAGCAATAACAATTGCATAATCAAAATTAAATCTGATATAGATCCAAGAAGAAAAGAAATGTTAGTTTAGTTATAAGAATATTAAAATAAGAAATAAAATTACATCCCTACAGCCTAATCAGTTACAGAGGACTGAGTAGGAGGGAGGAAGAAATCAGCGGTCAATCATGTTTGAGGAGTGGCCCTCAGCCCCATCCTCTGGGCACCTCATGATCCTAACTCCCACTTTGGGCTGGGATGGTGTTCTACAATACTCCTTGCCAAACCCAGATGCACTTTTGGTTTTCCTGGGCTGCTTTAAGTTATGGTTTCTGCCACAGTTCCCTAAATGGGCATTCTCTTTTGTAACCCATGTGTCTGTCTTATCATTTTATCTGTGTGTTGTGTCTTTGTAAGTATAAAAGGCAGCCTAGGGCCTACATGTGCAGTACAAGTGTGACTTCCTGGCAGGTCAGTCCGTCCACAGCCAACCTCAGTCCACAGTCACAGGCCCAGGAGGCATTTCATTTCCAAAGTCACTTAACTGATTATTCTTATCCAGGCTCTATGAACTTCCAAAGACAGTATGAAAGATTACTTATCACTCACCCAATTGGAAGTTAGAAGAATAGGCCATCTTGGGCCTACCTCTTTCCCAGCCATATGTTCCTAGGATTCAGAGCCTGCAGGGAGATCATGTATCATTCAAAGGAGAGGAGCAGATGTGAAGGCTCCTGGCCATAAGATAAGACCATCTGAGGCTTAGAGGGATGGGGCAAGGTCAACTCGGTCTAGTTCTCAAGTGTGGCACACAGATGTCATTTAGCTTCTCAGAGACTGGACTTATTTGAAGTAACAAACCTCTCTTGGTAGATCTGATTTCCAAGCATTGCCGAGATAACAGTTCCCATGCTCAGTTTCTCTCCAATTAGCAATGCTCATGGCAAAGCTATAGTTTATGCATCTATCCACAGAGAGGGAGACTAAATGTATTGAACTTATGGGCTGTTTAGGTTAGAGACAAAGAGGATTGGGCTTGGTACATGAGTTACAGAGTGGAATTACCTTGATATTCCAGACCTTTTGTTCTTCCAGATGAATTTTGATATTTTTTTCTAGCTCTATAAAATGTGTTTTTGGTGGAAGGGAGAGAATTTACATCTCAAAGTTTTAAAAACAAATGTTAAAAATTGTTTTTACATGTAACTGGGAAAATATAAAATACTATATAAGTCTCAAAAAAATTTCTTATTTGGGGGCAGCTAGGTGGCACAGTGAATTGAGCACTGGCCCTGGAGTCAGGAGGACCTGAGTTCAAATCTGGCCTCAGACATTTAACACTAGCCATGTGACCTTGGGAAAGTCGCTTAACCCCAATTGCCCTCCAAAAAGCAAAAAAGAAAAGAAAAGAAAAACTTCTTATTTGGCTAATATTGTTGGGAAATCTTAGAAAGTAGTCTAGTAGGAATTGGGCATAGACCAATATATTAATCTCTGTAACAAGATAAATTTAAAATGGATATGTGACTTTGATATAAAGGAAGACAGCACAAGAAAAATAGAACATGGAACATATTCTCTCCATGGAGAGGAGAATAATATATGCAGAAACAAAAGATAGAGAATATTGTTGAGGTATAGAATGGATAATTTCAATTATGTTGAAAAATTCTTGTTTAGTAAAGATTAGAAGGAAAGCAGAAAATTAGAGGGAAAATACATGGTCTCTCAGATAAAGGTCTTATTTCTCAAAAACATCAACTTTGTCAAATTTGTAAGAATGCAGGTTATCAGAGGATTCTGGAAAGATTGGACAGTAGGTCAGAACATTTTCCACTCTCCCAATTTCCTCCAGAGGAAGAGCAGAACATCACCTCAGAGCAGCAGACACAAACACAGGCTAATACAGTTGTCCCCCAAAGACAATTTGAGAAGACCCCAGGAATATCCTGACCTCCAGGGGCAGGGGTTTGGTCTGAGTGAGGTGGCAACACCTCCAGGCTGACTGAAGAATCAATAAACAACAAACGCTGGGGGCAGCTGGGTTGAGAGGCAGCCTGAGCTTTAGTAACTTTCTTCTTGCAGACAGTGTGGGGATCTGATGGCTGAGTAGGAGAAGATTGAAGGACCTTCCACTGTGCTGACCAGATGCACCCCAGGCTGTGGCTGCAGGGAGAAGGAGAATGCACACACCTAGTGAGTGCAGTAATGCAGGGCAGGGACCCTGCTGGCTGTGGGCCCTTACAGGAGAACAGAGGTCCTGGTTTCAGTTCTGGGGCAGAGAGGACAGCTGTAGTTTGCAGCTACCGAGGGTCCACAAGGAGCAAGATTGATTGTGAGCCAGTATGTGGCTGGCCCACACTAGCTGTGCCTTAGGAGTGGAGAGGAGAGCCCAAGGTTGGGCTTGAGGCCAAACTCAAGAAATAACAGTAAGAAGGACCTAAGACTTGGGGCATCATTCCTCTTTATGACTGTAACTTGATTACACTAACAGCAGCTCAAAGCAAAATAATACAAAAATAAATGAATGAATGAATGGATGAATAAATAAAGATGAGTAAACAATGGAGAAAGGACCCAAAATTAGCTACTATGGAGGTAGAACTGATCTCGGTTCATATTAGAGGAAGATAGTTAAGATAAAAAAAAAAAAACACTCCTTTTTCAATGAGAAATGTCAAATAGTCCCAAACACAAAAAGGGTTTTTGGAAGATAAAATCAAATAAGAGAGATTGAGGAAAAATTAGAAAATAATAGCAATCTAAGAATATCAAGAAAATTATGAAAAGAAAGTCAACCAACTAGAAATATAGAGTTAAAAACGTAAGGAAAAATTTCCTTTTAGACTAGGATTGGGCAAAGGGAAGCTAATGGCATTCAAAGACAGCAAAAAATCATAGAACAAAATCAAAAGAATAAAAAAATGGAAAAAGATGTGAAATGTCACATCAGAAAAGCAATCTGGAGAAAAGAGGAGAGATAACATAAGGACACTTGGACCACCTGCAAATTTAGATAAAAAATAATCTTGATCCAATATTAAAAGAAATTACCGAGGAAAAATTGCCCTGAAATTCTACAACAAGAAGGAAAAGTAGAAATGGAAAAAAAAAAAGATCCACCGATCACAATTTGAAAGAGATTATAGGAGGAATACTTACAGGAATATTATAGCCAAGTTTCAAAACTCCCAGGTTAAGAAGAAAATTTTGGAAGCAAAAGAGAAAAAACAATTTAAGGATCATGGAGCTATAATAAGGATTACACAACTACACTGAAGGAGCATAGGTCTTGAAATGCTCTCGTCTATAGAGCAAAGAACAGGGATGGCCACCAAGGGTAACAACCCTGCAAAGTTAAATAGAATCCTGAATGAAAAAAAAAGGATATTTCATATATAGAGCCTACATCAAATTGCACACTATCTTGGTGTGGGTGAAGGGATGCATGGGAGGAAAATTTGGGGGCCCTAGCTATGGCTTAGGAGTAGAGATAAAAATCTTATCTCTGGACATAAAAATCTTATGGAAATGAATGTTGAAAACTAAAAATGGAATTTTTTTTTTGCTTTTTTGGGGGCAATTGGGGTTAAGTAACTTGCCCAAAGTTACACGGCTAATTGTGTGTGTGTGTGTGTGTGTGTGTGTGTATGTGTGTGTGTGTGTGTGTGTTAAGTGTCTGAGGCTGGAACGGAATTCGTCCTCCTGACTCCAGGGCCAGCGCTGTGCCACCTAGCCGCCCCCCAAAATGGATATTTTTAAATGGATATTTAATGAACTCAAATACTTTCAGGCTTTTGTGACAAAATCCCCAGAACTTACAGGAAAATTCAAGATATATCATCCAGGAGAAATATTAAAAAGAAGCTGTAAAGACAAATCATAAGGGACTCAATAAGATCAAATTGTTTAGTTGGTACATGTGAAAATATTAGCTGTACTCTTATGATTGTCATCATTATTTGGGTAGCTTGAAAGAAGGTGTGAGCTGAGCTGAGTATGATGAGTGATTCTAAAAAAAAAACTGTAGGGAGAGAAAAAAGGAGTAATTATCTCATACAAATGAGGCCCAAAAGGAAAACCTGATTCAGATGAAGCGAATGGGGGGAGGGCAGGTAGTCCTGGAACCTTACTCTCATTAGTAATAGGTTAAAGAGGGAACAACAGTTATATATAGAAGGGTATAAAAGGCTCCTAAATTCAGAAAGAAATAAGAGGGTGAGGGGATATAGTGGAGAGGATAAGGGGTGGAGGTTTAAGGAATAGGAGGGAAAAGTAGCTGGTGGAAGTAAAGCAGAGGAGTGAGGAGGGAAAGGCTAAATATGGTGAGAAAGATAGTGAGGAAAAAGAGGAAGAGGAAAAATATACAGGTAATTGTGGCTTAGAATGTGAATGGGACAAATTTATCCATAAAACACAAAAGGATAGCAGAGTAAAAAAATTTGAATTCAGCAATATATTGTTTTCAGGAAATATTACAAAAATGAGGGATATACATAAAGATAAAATAAAGGGCTGAAGTAGAATTTAGTATGTAAAAAGAAAAAGCAGGGATAGTAATCATGATCTCAAAGTTAAAGTAAAACTATATATAACAAGAAGTGAAAAATAGAGAAACTACACTATATGTCAGTAATCTTATTTAATATGATTTTAGAACATTTAAAATACCTAGATGGCATGAAATACCCAAGTGTATACCTGCCACAACAGACACAGGAACTATATCAAGATAAACATAAAACACTATTTATGCAAATAAACTCAGATCTAAATAACTGAAGTCATTTATTGTTCATGGTAGGTAAAACCTATATAATTTTTATATAACAGTTTTACCTAAGGAACCTATTCATTCAATGTCATCCCAATTAAATGACTGAAAAATTATTTTACTGATTTAGAAAAGATAAAAACAAAGCACTTTTGAAAGAACAGAGGTCAGGAATTTTAAAGAAACCAGTGGAAAAATGATGTAAATGAAGTAGATTCAATAGTATTAGACCTTAAACTATATTGTGACATAATAGCATTGTTGAAGTGTAAAAAGAATAACTTTAATTATTTCAAATTAAAATTTTCTTCCTCAAATAAAATGTATATAGCCAAGGATAGAAGGAATGCAGAAAATTGGGGGGTGGGGTGGGGAAGCTGTCAGAAAATTTCTCAAATAAGATGTGATTGGGTTGGGATATTGCTGTGGTGTAAGAAATGACCAATTGGTTGATTTAGAAAAATATGGAATGACTTGGATGGATGAAGGAAGATACTATGCACCTTCAGAGAAAGAGATCACAAGTGGACATATGCATAGAACAGTCTTACATACATGTATATGCGTGTATATGTGTATATATGATTATGTTCATAGATATCTATGTAACTCTTCATGCTTAATTGTAGCCTTCTTTAGGGTGGTGGGAGAGGGAAGAAAAAAACAAAGTAAAAGGTACACAGCAGAAGAGAAAAGAAAACCAACAAGGAAGAAAAGAAAAGCTGGGCAGCTGGGAAAACAAAATGTGGTATTTATTATATGGGTTTTCTTGAAATAGAAATGTGTTTTTATTTATTTTTAAATTTTCAACATTCATTTCCACAGGATTTTGAGTTATAAATTTTCTCCCTGTTTCTCCCTTAATCCTACCCCAAGATGGCAAGCATACTGAATACCCCTTCCCCCAATCTGCCCTCTCTTACATCCCCTCCCCCCCCACTTACTTTCTTGTAGGGCAAAATGGACTTCTATACCCCAGTGCCTGTATATCTTATTTCCCCATTGCATGTAAAAAAAAACAATTTTTAACATTTGTTTTTAAAACTTTGAGTTCCAGATTCTTTCCTTTCTTCCCTCCTCAACCACTCCCACTGGAAAGACAAGCAATTCAATATACATTGTACGTGTGTAGTTGTGCAAAACATTTTCATAGTAGTTATATTGTGAAAAACTATATTTCCCTCCATCCTATCCCACCTCCCACTTATTCTATTTCCTTGTTTGACCCTGTCCCGTTTCAAAAGTGTTTGCTTCTAACTACCCTCTCCCCCAATCTGCCTTCCCTTCTATCATTTCCCCTCTTATCCCCTTTAGCCCTACTTTCCTGTAGGGTAAGGTACCCAATTAAGTGTGTATGTTATTCCCTCCTTAAGTCAAATCCAGTGAGAGTAAGGTTGACTCATTCATTTTCACTCTCCTGCTCTTCCCCTCCATTATGCTCATCATTTTTTTTTTGAAGGGGGAAGGCAAGGCAATTGGGGTTAAGTGACTTGCCCAAGGTCACACAGCTAGTGTCTGAGGCTGGATTTGAATTCAGTTCCTCTTGACTCCAGGGCCAGTGCACCACCTACCAGCCCCTCTTCCCCTCCATTGTAACAGTTTTCTCTTGCCTCTTTTATATGAGATAATTTACCTTATTCGATCTACCCCTTTCTCCTTCTCCCAACATATTCCTCTCTCACATCTTAATTTTATTTTTTAGATATCAACCTTTCATATTAATTTCCTCCTCTGCCCTCTATCTATACATGTGTATACACACACACACACACACACACACACACACACACACACACCCTCCCATATACATATATCTTCCCTTTAACTATTCTCATACTGAGAAAAGTCTCATGGGTTACAATTGTTTTTCCATGTAGGAATGTAAATAGTTCAACTTTAATAAGTTCCTTATGATTTCTTTTTCCTGTTTACCTTCTCATGCTTCTCTTCCTTCTCATATTTGAAAGTCAAATTTTCTGTTCAGTTCTGTTCTTTTCATCAAGAATGCTTGTAAGTCCTGTATTTCATTGAATGTCAATATTTTCCCCTGAAGTATTATACTCAGTTTTGCTAGGTAGGTGATTCTTGGTTTTAATCCTAGCTCCTTTGACCTCTAGAATATCACATTCTATATCCTTTGATCCCTTAACATAGAAGCTACTAGATCTTGTGTTATCCTTATTGTGTTTCCAGAATACTCAAATTGTTTCTTCCTAACTGCTTGTAATATATTCTTCTTGACCTGGGAACTCTAGAATTTGGTTATATTATTCCTAGGAGTTTTCTTTTTGGTATCTTTTTCAAGAGGCAGTCAGTGAATTCTTTCAATTTCTATTTTGCCCTTTGGTTTTAGAATATCAGGGAAATTTCCTTGATAATTCCTTGAAAGATGATGTCTAGGCTTATGTTTTGATCATGGTTTTCAGGTAGTCCAATAATTTTTAAATTATCTCTCCTGGATCTGTTTTCCAGGTCAGTGGTTTTTCCCATGAGATATTTCACATTGCCTTCTATTTTTTCATTTGTTTGGATCTGTTTTACAGTATCTTGATTTCTCATAAAGTCATTAGCTTCCATGTGCTCCATTCTAATTTTGAAGGAATTATTTTCTTCACTGAGATTTTGAAATTCCTTTTCCATCTGGGCAATTTGGCATTTTAAGGCATTCTTCTCCTCATTGGCTTTTTGGGCCTCTTTTGCCATTTGAGTTAGTCTTTTTTTTAAGGTGTTATTTTTCTTCAGTATTTTTTGGGTCTCCTTTAGCAGGCGGTTGACTCTTTTTTTTTTCATGATTTTCTTGTGTCATTCTCATTTCTCTTCCCAGTTTTTCCTCTACTTCTGTTACTTGATTTTCAAAACCCTTCTTGAGCTCCTCCATGACCTGTGACCAATTCATATTTTTCTTGGAGGCTTTTGATGCAGGAATTTTGACTTTGTTGTCGTCTTCTGGTTCTGTTTTGATCATCTTTGTCACCAAAAAAACAATTATATGGTCTGATTGTGCTTCCTCTGTTTGCTCATCTTGCCAGTCAATTACTTGACTTTTGATCTCTTTGCCATGGTAGAACTCTGCTTCTGGAGTGGAGAGGGATGTGTCCCAAATCACAGGGGTTTTGCGTAACTGTTGTCAGTGATTTTTCTAGGCACCTGCCTCAGAACTGTGAGGATGATTGCCTCTCCACAGTCTCAACAAGCTCTGATATGCTAATGCTGCTCACCCCATGTCTGCCACCCAAGAATGAGATCCAGATCCAAGCAGGTCAAAGCAAGAGTACTTTTACCCTCTCAGTGGTAGCTTGGTCCCCCTACAATCTGTAGGCCTGGAGCTCAGGAGGCAGCTATGCAGCAGCAGCTGCAGCTGATACTGCCACCTCTGATGCCTTGGGGGAAGAGGCCAGACAAAGCTCTTCTCTCACCCAGTTCCAACAAAGTTCCCCATTGACTTTGGTATTTATAGGTTGAGAAGTCTGGAAACCACCACAGCTGCCAGTGATTCACTCTCCTGAAGCTGGCTCCAGCCAGTTTGTGCCATGGGTCTGTGCTGGAGAGGCTCACCTGGGACTGTGTTCTGCTCCCAGCCCAGAGCAACAGACCCTTCCCATCTGCCTGCCAGGAGGCCTTGGGCAGAAGGTTTGTTTCTCTCTGCCACTTTGTAGGTTCTGTAGCACAGAAATTTGTTTAGAGTCAATTTTTATAGGTATGGAAGGTGGTTGGAGAGAGAGCTCAAGCAAGTCCCTGCTTTTACTCCACCACCTTGGCTCTGCCCCCTTAGAAATGTACTTTTTTACATTGAATCCTTCCTCATGGCCTGCTTTGTTTTTTTTTTTTAATGGTTTATTAACTTCTGATTTACATCATTCGTTTCCGCCAGATTTGGAGTTACAAATTTTCTCCTTGATTTTCCCCTACCCACCCCTCCAAAATAGCAGTCCCACAGGATATCCCCTCCTCCAATCTGCTCTCTCCCATATTTTCTCCCATACTCCTTTCGACTTTTCCAGTGGATCTCTATGCCTCAGTGCTTGTATATCTTATTTTCCAATTACATGTAAGATGGTATTAATAATAGTATACACACACATATATTTGAATATTTGATTTTAAAACTTTCAATTCCAGATTCATTCCCTTCCTTCCTTGTCACCCACCCTTACTGGGAAGATAAGCAGTTCAGTATAGGTTGTACATGTGTGGCTAATGCAAAACAATAACATAGTAGATATATTGTAAAAGACTGACTATATTTCTTTCCCTCCTATCCCACCTCCCACCTGTTCTATTCCCTACTTTGATCTCGTCCCTTTTCAAAAGTGGGTGCTTCCAACTTCCTTCTCCCCCTGCAACCTTCCCTCCCTTCTATCATTCCCCCTCTAATCCCCTTCCCCTCCTACTCTCCTGGAGGGTGAGATACCCTATTTAGTGTGTATTTCATTCCCTCCTCAAGCCAAATTCAATGGGAATAAGGTTGACCCATTCCCTTTTGGCTTCCTATTCTTCCCCTCCATTGTAACCATTTTCCCTTGCCTCTTCTGTATGAGATAGTTTACCCCAATCTGTCTCTCTCCTCTCCTCTCATTATATTCCTATCACCTCTTAATTTCACCTCTTAAGTATCATCCCTTCCTGTTAAATTGGTCCTGTGCCCTCTATCTATGTATATCTGTAAATATATATACACACATTCACATATGTATTCATATGCCCATATACCCTCATATATAGACATATATATATATACACACATACACACATATGTATATATTTCTAATCACTTCAACTACTGAGAAAAGTTTTATAAATTACAATTATTGCTTTTCCATGTAGGAATGTTAATAGTTCAACTTTGATAAGTTCCTTATGATTTCTTTTCCCTGTTTACCTTCTCATGCTTCTCTTGCTTCTTGTATCTGAATGTCAAATTTTCTATTCAACTCTGGTTTTTTCAGCAAGAATGCTTGAAAGTCCTTTATTCCACTGAATGACCATATTTTCCCCTGAAACATGATACTCAGTTTTGCTGGGTAGGTGACTCTTGGTTTTAATCCCAGCTCCTTTGCCCTCCGTAATATCACAACCCAGGCCCTTCGATCCCTCAGTGTAGAAGCTGCCAGATCCTGGGTTATCCTGATTGTGTTTCCACAATATCCAAATTGTTTCTTCCTGGCTGCTTGTAATATTCTCTCATTAATCTGGGAATTCTGGAACCTGGCTATAATATTCCTAGGAGTTTTCTTTTTGGGATCTTTTTCAGGAGGTGATCGGTGGATTCTTTCAACCTCTATTTTGCCCTCTGGCACTAAAACATCAGGGCACTTTTCTTTGAGAACTTCCTGGAGGATAATTTCTAGGTTCTTACTTTGGTCATGGCTTTCAGATAGTCCAATAATTTTTAAATTATCTCTCCTGGATCTATTTTCCAAGTCAGTGGTTTTTCCCATGGATATTTCACATTGCCTTCTATTCTTTCATTTGTTTGGATCTTTTTAACAGCATCTTGATTTCTCATAAAGTCATTAGCTTCCATTTGCTCCAATCTAATTCTGAAGCAATGATTCTCCTCATTGAGCTTTTGAGATTCTTTTTCCATCTGGCAAATTTGGCTTTTTAAGGCATTCTTCTCCTCATTGCCTTTTTGAGACTCCTTTGCCATTTGAGTCAGTCTGTTTTTTAAGGTATTATTTTCCTCAGTCAGGCTGTTGATTCTCATTTCATAATTTTCTTGCATCGTTCTCATTTCTCTTCCCAATTTTTCCTCCACTTCCCTTATCTGCTCCTTAAGGTCCTCTATGGCCTGTAACCAGCTCGTATTTTCCTTTGAAGCTTTTGGTGCAGTTCTGACTTCACTGTTTTCCTCCTGTTCCATGCTTTGTTCCTTTTTGTCCCCAAAATAGGATTGTAATGTTGGAATCTTCTGTCTGCTTTGTTTCATTTGCCTGCTCATTTTGCCATTCAATTACTTGACTTTTGGGCTTTTTGCCACAGTAGGACTCTGCCACCAGACAGGGGAGCTTTCGTCCCAAATGCTGGGGTTTCCTCAGCTGCCGGAGGTATTAGATGGGTGCCCTCTCTGAGGTCTTCACACGCTCTGGCAAGCTGGACATACACCCCAGGACCTCCACCCTAGACTTCAATCCAGATCCAAGCAGATTAAAGCAAGAGCCATTACCCCTCAGACTGGTGCTTGGTCCCCCTATACTCTGCAGGCCAGGAGCTGAAGCTGCCACGTGGCACCGGCTGGCTCTGCCAGTGTCTCAGCGCCTTCTCACCCTGGGGGCAAAGGCTGTGCTCTCCCACTTACTGGGTCCCAAAGTCCAGACTGCACTGACCTCTCACTTTGTCCTTCGCATCTATGTGTTGATAAATCTGGAAACGGCCACAGCTGCTGCTGATCTGGAGTTCCTCTGGCCAGTGGCTGGTCAGGCCCACCCTGGGGCTAAAGCCTCTGCGTGGGGCTGTGCTCGGCTCCCAGAACGCTGTACTGGCTGATTCCTTCCGGCCTGCTGCGCTGTCCTCAGTGGGAGGTTAGCTTCTCTGTGTCATTTTGTAGGTTCTGCAGCTCCAAAGTTTGTTTAGAGTCCCCTTTTTACATGGATTGGAGAACGTGGAAGCTGGTGCCATAGTGCTTCTACTCCACCATCTTGGCTCTGCCCCCTCTCCCCCCATGGCCTGCTTTGTACATGACAATGTTTTTTTTTCTTTTCTCATTTTGTATTTAAGTTTAAAACAAATAAATTTTAAAAAAAGTACAATACGAGAAAAATATGAATTATCTCCATGTTGATAAATGGTCAAGGGATATGAATAAGTAGTTTTTATTTTTTTTTTTTTTTTTTTTTTTTTTTGGAGGGTGGAAGATAGGGCAATTGGGGTTAAGTGATTTGCCCAAGGTCACATGGCTAGTTATTGTGTTAAGTGTCTGAGGTTGGATTAGAACTCAGGTCCTCCTCTCTCCAAGGCTGGTGCTCTATTCACTGCACTACCTAGCCTCCCCTAATAGGCAGTTTTTCAACGAAGAAACAAAACTATACATAATCATATGAAAGTTCTCTAAATCGTTGTTGATTAGAGAAAAGCAAATTTTAAAAAATCTTTTAAAAAGACATCTTTTCATACCTATCAGATTGGCTAAAATATTTATAACAGCTTTCTCTGTGGTGGCAAAGAATTGGAAATTGCAGGGATGCCTGGCAATTCAGGGATGGCTGACAAAGTTTTGGCATATGAATGTAATGGAATACTTTCATGCTGTAAGAAATGATGATCCAGGCTATTTCAGAAAGACCTACATGAACGGATGCCTAGTGAAATGAACAGAACTAGAACACTGTACACAGTGACAGCAACATTATTCAAGGATCAGCCTTGATGGACATGGTTCTTCTCAGCAATGCAATGTTCTGAAATAATTTCAGCAGACTCATGATGGGAAATACTGTCCACATTCAGAGAAAGAACAATGGAACCTGAATGCAGATTGGAGCAGACTATTTTCACCTTTTTTTTCTTTTGATTTTTCCCTTTTGTTCTGATTCTTCTTTCAGAACATGAGTAATGTGGAAATATGTTTAATATGATTATGCACATATAACATATATCAAATTGCTTGCCATCCTGTGGAGTGAGGGTGGGAGAAAAAAGTTTGGAACTCAAAATCTTATAAAAGTATGTTTTGAAAACTTTCTTTTCATGTAATTGGAAAAAATAAAATACTATTTAAGAAAAAGAAATGATGAGCTTAGGGATGTTAGAAAGACATGGATTGGGGCAGCTAGGTAGCACAGTGAATAGAGCACCAGCCCTGGAGTCAGGAGGACCTGAGTTCAAATCCAGCCTCAGACACTTTACACAAAAAAAATTAGCCATGTGACCTTGGGCAAATCACTTAACCCCAATTGCCCTCCAAAAAAAAAAAGCGAAAACCATGAATAGACTTGTCTGAAACAATGAAGAGTGAAATGAGCAGAGCCAAGAGGACCACATCACATATTTAAAAGGATCTGCAAGTTGTATATAGCAGATTCACAGTTTCTCGTGCCAGCTTCTTTTTAAAAAAATGTATCTGGTTGGTACCCTTCATTCTTGAAGAGGTCCAAAATGACTTTAGTATGTGACAGTCACACTGCCAGGCTCTGGCTGCGCAGCCCAGTACAAGCTGGGAATGCTCTGCCATGGGCTGGGCACAAATAGTCCTTGTCAGGCCTTAAGGACCTTAGTTGTGACCTTAGTTAACTTTAAAATTAGCAAACAGTTCTCATTTTTTGAGATCATTAAGTATATAGTAGTTAGATTTTTACAAAATCATGTACAATTTTAAGTATGTCTAATTGAAGTTTCTTGAATGTGGCCTTATTTGATTACAGCTAAATTTCCAATATGAGGGTTAGTCAGTCTCTTGTCTAGAATACTGTGTGTAAAAGCTGGGGAGAGGGAATGCTGGCAAGGCAGAGGACCAGCTGGGGGAGAGCTCTGAGTCAGGAGCCATTGAGGCTCTGACTGGTCTCATCCCATCCAGGATCCCAGCCCCCCTGCCTCTTGGGTTTCTGTGGGAGGATGGGGAGGGGAGGGGACAGAGGAGGAGTAAGAGAGGGAGAGAAGGAGCCTTCCTGTTCAGACCATCTTCATTTCCCCCCTGCTGCCTCCCTCCCTCTACAGGTTGGAGTCTTTCCCCTTAGGGAGGGACCTGGGTCTTTCTAACCCCTAGGGGACCTCCCCCTCTGTAAACCCCAGCTGGGCAGCCTCCAGCCTAGGAGGAGAGGGGAAAGAGCTCTCCCCTCTGTGATCCTTCTCCCTCCCCAGCTCAGTCTGCAGAGGACCAAAGCCTGGCCCAAGGGGCTACTGGAGCCAATCCAGACCCCAAAGCTGGAGGGAAATTTATTATAAGGTACAACCAATAGCAGTGGCCCAGAGTGAGCCCCAAGGCTGTGAGCCTGGGATTCGGGTTAAGGGAGGCAAGCAGGTGGAGGAGGGAAGGACTTTCCAGGTGGCTCCAGAAAGGCCTAGAACTGGGACATTCCATGACCAGTTGGGAAGTGTGTGAGGAAGAGCTTTGGCTGCTGCTCCCCCTGTGGAGCCACGGAGGGTGGGGGAGCAGGTCCCTGGGGCAGAAAAGGTCCAGGGATAAGGTGGAGGAGCTTTCCCAAAGGGAGTCACTTTGGTTCCTTTGCACCTCCACAGGGAGCCTGGATTCTGCAGGAATGGCCCCTGGGAGCAGCCCAGCCCCAGCCCAGGTGAGTGCAGCCCCTGCTCAGGCTTGACCAACACCAGAACCCAGCCATTCCCATGGGCATAGAGGAGGGTCTGTGAGGCTGGAATCACCTGCCTTAGGGATGGTTTCTTTACCAAAAATAGGTGTGAAAATGATTCCAGTACCGTGTTTCCCCGATAATAAGACACTGTCTTATTAATTTTTTTGGACAGAAAAACACCAGAGGGCTTATTTTCAGGGAAGGGCTTATTTTAATGAACATTGACAGCAATTTTAATAAACAGGTAAATGTGAACAAAAAAATGTACCTTTATTCAATAAGCAAATCACTGGGGAAGAACAGGATGACGTGTTCACTGCTGCAGCTCTGACTGGATGCAGCTCGGAGCGCGGCATGCGTTTTACCGGGGGGGACGGTGCATACAGAGGGTACCGTAATGTAGCGTGTAGCGCAGGGGATCACCTTCACTACAGTAGCAATCTCAATAGGGCTTATTTTTGGGGGAGGGCTTATTTTAGAGGCATCTTACACAGTAAGGGGCGGGCTTATTTTCGGGATAGGTCTTATTATCGGGGAAACACGGTAGTAACAGCACTGCCCCACCCCCCCCAACACCTCATGCTGCCCTCCTCCATCTGCTGTGTTCGAAGCTGAGTCCTTGACACCCTGGGTATAGAGCACTGCTGTCTGCCCCCCCTCACCCCCATGCTGCCCTCCTGCTTGTCTCTTTTTTTTTCTTTTGCTTCAGTCTGGGTTAAGTGACTTGGCCAGGGTCACACAGCTAGTAAAGCTCAAGTGTCTGAGACCAGTTTGAACTCAGGTCCTGCTGATTCCGTGGCTCTCTTTATGCTCTGCCTGGGCAGGAGGCCGACTCCACCTTGTCTCCATATGCTCCAACGCAGTCATTTCCAGCATTGGTCAGTTCCCACTCCCGGGTGACCTGGACCCCTCATGCCATCAAGAAGGTGACGTGAGGCCATTTCCATTAGTATGAGGAGCAGAATTTGGAGCCAAGATTTAGAGTGTTAGCTCCCCTGGGTTACAAGGGAGTAGAGGCTCCATGGCTTCTGTGATTCAGTACATGTCACTGGGATGTGAATTTTAGTTACTAGATGACACACTTCGGAAATTCTGCTCCTCTGACCTTTGGGATGATTCCTATGGGGCTTCCAGCTGTCCCTTTGCTATCTCACCTCCTGCTAGAACCTACTTTCTGCCAGAAGGGGAGGGGGTGGCCAGAGGGATCAGAACCAGGTACAATATGAGCACAACCCACCCCCGGGGCCCCTGACCACCAGCAGCATGAACCCCAGGTCTGCAGAGCAGTCTAAACCAATCCCAGCAAGAAGGATAATCGCAAACTCAAAGGATCCGTGTAGGAATTCTGCCATTTGCCTGGAAACATCCAGGAGAAAAGATTAGTGCAAACACTCCCGGTCCCTGATGAGATGCTCTTGATGTCTGTGATGATGCCAACAGGTCTTGGCTTGGTCTCTCCCACAGTCTGTGATGAGTGCTACTCCCCGAAAGGCACAAATCACGTGCTAGAAGAGCTTGGATGCGCCCCAAATCGGCCTGGCCACGCCCACCTTTTTCCGTTTCCGTCAAGTCCTCGGGTCCGGGAGGGGGGCCGAGAGAATTTTTCCAAACCCCAAAGCTGTTTTATGGCCAAAAACAGCTCGGAGCCTGGGACACGAGTACCTCCCCCCTCTCCCCACCTTTTCTTTCACTCAGGCACAGAAGCACTAACACATCACCCCCTCTAACTTCCTTCCCGTTTCCCTGGGGGAGAGGGTGGATGGGGAAGGCCAGACAGGGGGAGGGGTAGGGGTAGGGGCTGGGGGGCGGGGCGGGGGCTGGGCTCAGGGGGAGGACCAGGAAGAGACGGGGAGGGACAGCCCCCCATAGCTGGCTGTGCCGAGGCGTCTGGGAAACAGCAACGGTAGATTGGGCGCCGTCTACACCTC
>NW_027186438.1:45465-87155 GCF_028583685.1 Petaurus breviceps papuanus | reverse complement strand
GGGAGGGGTAGAGTGGGGGGCTCACAGAGAGGAATGGGATGGGGAGGGCCAAGGGCAGAGAGACTCTTCCCCCTCCCCTGGGGTTCCAGGCCAGAGCCCTGAAGAGCCTGGATGGGGGAGGGGGGGAGTGTGGGGCCCCTTTTTATAGGGTTGGGGGGAAAGACCAGCTCCTTTCTGGGCCTCCCTGGGGCTAGTTCATGGCCGTCCCAGAGTGATGAGCCCCTCCGCGTGTCCTGATGCTCAGGTCGGCTTGGGCTCAGCAAACCCAGACACGCAGACCCTGCCCGGCAGGTCAGGCTGGGAAATGCGGCTGGTTCGGGATACAATGTATCAGTCACGCTCCTTTGATCTGTGGAACAGTTTGGACTTGACTTTCAGCTTCCCCTTCACAGTCTCATTTCCTGCTAAACCCTCCTGACCAGGAGGGGAAGGGGTGATGGGGGTGCCCTAAAGGTTGAGGTGCTCTTTCCCTGGCTTACCCTCTAGAGGCACCCTAAAACAGAGGTACCCTAAGGGCTGAGGTGCTCCTTCCCTGGCCTCCTAAAGCCTCCCCTTATCCGAAAATTCCTTGTCTCCTCCCATCCTGGGTCATAAAAATTCCCTTGTCTCCCTTATCATTCATTGTCCTTATCCTGGATCCTTATCTTGCAAGACTTACCTTGTCTCTAAATCTCAGACCCCCTTTAGGAACCCTAAAACTTATATCCTCATACTGTAGGCTGTATAGCTTTGTGGCTATAGGTCTGGTCCTCGTCCTATATCATTGCATTTGTTTAGCTCCTTGCTAAATCTCAGGCCTGCATGCTTTTGCAATAATAAAGCTCCCTTTGGCAAAAGAGAAGGACTGATTGAATTCTTTCAAATCTGAACCAGCTCTCCCAACTCTGAACCCTGACATTTTGGTGCCAAAACCCAGGAGTCCAAATATTAATTGGACTCTGGTGATCTTCTCCTAGTCACTAGGATAACAGGTAAGCACCCTTTTCCTTGTTCTCTCCCCCAGACCTTTCTGCTCCTACTGCCTTTCTAGCAGCAAGACCCCTGGAGGGTCCAGACACTGCCAGCGGCGTCTGAAGCTCCACTGACTTCTGGGTGGTCAGTGGGACAGACTGTGGACTCTCGTAAAAGGGGACACCCTTGCGCTGGGTGGGTCACATTTGTTTTCTCCTCTCTGTCTGGGATGCTGGGACAAGGGATGAGAGGCTGCTAGGAGGGAAATTCAGGGAGCTCTTAAGGAAAAGTGCCTAGTGTTCCATTGTAACACAGCCTGCCCTCAAAATAATCTAGAAAAGTGATTTGTGAAGGGAATTTCTAAACAAAAGAAGCTTAGTAAGAAATTTGATCTCCAAAACTTAAAGAAAAGGCACCTTGCTCTGCTTCAGCGAACTTTCTACCCTGTGCTGTTCCCCTGGCACCCTGGTTCACCCTGTGCTGTTCCTTCCCCTCCCCCTTGAAATGTTAGGGGAGGTGGGGAGGTGGGCCTCTGGGCCTGGTTTCCTTTGGGATTCCCTGCACCCTGGTTTCTAGGTCTGTACCCTGTGTTGTTAACTTAAAACTTTATATGCATTTTCTAGTCTTTTATTTAAAATGCTAAGAGTATTGGGCCTTAGGAATTAAAATGTTACCACTAGTGATTATGAATCCAGATTTGATTTGCTCAACCCTATGTAAAGTCTTCTGTGTAGCAGAATTCCTGCTCAGTAAGTTCTTAAAGGTCTGGTAAAACTTGTTATTGTGATAAGGCCAGTTTAATTGGGTATGTTCTTGTCTCAGGAAAAATAAAAAATATGACCTTCCTCCCCAAGGTAAACAACTTGTATGGCACTTTGGGGATCTGTGAATGTTTTGCAAAGTCTTTTTTGTGTGATTCTAAAGGCCTGCTAAATTTTAATTTGCAAGCTAATTTGTTGCAATCATTTGATAGTGATCACAATTATATTCAAACTTACTGTGAATTTTCTAAGTTTCATTCCTAGGTTTGCTGTTGTTAGGTGCTTTCAGAGAAACAGAGTCTTTGGCTCAGGTATCCTAAGAAAGGGCATTGTCAATATGAAAGGTTCAATGTCCCACTCTAAATTTTTAAGCAGGGGGCATAGAAGTGAAAAGTTAGAATAGCTAAAAAAAAGCAGTTTAGCAGATTCTAGGGTTTTGCAAGATTTTGTGATTGATCTTTTAAGGAGTTTTGAAACACCTGACAACCCCCTGATCACTCCTTTCCCCACTCCCTTCCACTTGGGTGTAGAGGGTATCTCAGTACAACTATAAACAGCCCTGGAGTTTTTTTTTTTTTTTATTAACTCCTCTTATTTCAGATCAGATTAGGAAAAGAGAGTTTCACCCATTCCCCCACACCTGCAAACTCACCTTCCCCTACCTGGCAAAAGGAAGGAGGGGGAAGGGGCATCTGCTACCTTGAGTGCCCAGCTGGTAATGGCCCTGAGCCCCTGCTGCTGAAAGCCTGAAAGTACTTCCCAGGAAGTCAGAAGCCAGCAGTTGTCTGCACTGGGTAAGACAGTCCCTCCTTCTATCAGTAATATTATATGATCTGGGAATACAACTGATGTCATCTGAAGCATATTGTTTGTGCTACAACTTAAACAATTTGGCTGTCAGTTACGTAAACTGTAATATTGCTGGTTGTTTTAATGCTAAAACCTAAAGTTGGTAATTGATTATTCTATGTGTGTGTTGTATGGAAAGAGATTTCTGCTCATTCAGAGCAGTCCTCAGGGCTAGTCAAAAGCACAGTCCATAACAGGTCTATCCTATGGGGTGAAAAAGGCAGCTCTTTCTCAGGACTCCCTTTCCATCCTCTCTAATTTTATAAGCTTTCCAAAGAACTTATTTGGGTTATGGAGTTCCTAAACACGGAACTTGGCATGTTGAGAATTTGCAAATATATAGAAATGATCTCTAGTGCTTGGCTTTTGCAGGAGGACAAGTTTAAATTTGAGATGTGAGTCCTGGGAAAATTCTTGATTAGTAAAACTTGTCATCTAAGGTAAAAGCTCTTGGGACTGTAATGGATTTGTTTTGAGTTGTCTGATGGATCATAAAAATCCATCAATAGTCAATAATCTACCTTCTGAGAGAAATGCCACAAGTTACTCAGAGAATGTTATTGTTACAGGTCTGATTGAATTCTTTCAAAAAAATCTGAACCAGCTCCCCCAAACCCTGAAGCCCGACCGGGGGACCAGGACAAGATGCAATTTTAATATCCCTGTGAGGATCCAGGGGTCCTGCCTGCCTGTCTGCCCCTAGTACCCACCTTGACCCAGGCACCAGAGCCCCTGCTCCCCTCCCCCCTATTTCCAGAATCCCCAGGTCCCTGCCAGGCAGAAGTATCCCAGACAGGATTGTGTCTCTGAGTTTGAGGTTTCCCCTGGTCCTTACTGGCAGCCCCATCCCCAGAGTCGTCCCCATCCCCAGCCTTCCCTAGCTCCCCTCCTTGCAAGGTCAAGCAGTCAGTCTGTGGTCCAGATTGTATGCGTGGGAGGAGAGGGGATGCAGGGAGGGCAGAGGACCATTCAGAGGGTGAGGTCTGACTCGGGGTCACTGGGGCTCTGACAGTTCTCATCCCTCATGGGATTCTAAAACCTTTCTGCCTCCTAGGATGGGAGAGTAGAGGGGGCAGAAGAGGAGTAAGAGAGAGTGGAACCATCTTTATTTCCCAGCCTGACCCTAACTACATTCTCCTTCCCCTCTGGAGGTGAGGGTCTCTCCGCTGAGAGCAGGGCCTCGGCCTCTGTAACTCCTGTCGGCCCTCACCCTACATAAATCCCTGTAGGTCAGCCTGCTGCCTAGGAAGAAGGAGGAAAGACCTGTCCCCCTCTGGGATCCTTCTCCCTCCCCAGCTCAGTCTGCAGAGAACCAGGCCTGGCCCAAGCAGGGAGCCCAGAGCCAGAGGGAATGGCCCGTGGGAGGTACAGACCCCAGCCCCAGGTGAGTGCCATCCATCCACAGACTTGACCAAGCTCAGCAATGGAAGTCATTTCCATAGACTTAGGGAATGGTCTATGAAGCTGGCAATGCTTTACCTGTGGATGGCTTCTGTACAAACCTAGGCCTGAGATTAAATACAGCAGTGACCACCTTGCCCTGCTCTCTGCTTCTCTGTGTTAACTCCATTCATTGACCCTTTAGCACCTCAAACACTCATTGGCCCCTCCCCTCATTGCTGCCCTCCCCTGTTTGTATTTCTGTTCTCCCTCCTGAACAGGATGCCCACTCCACAGCCTCTATTCCATAGGGACCGTGGCTTTGTTCTCTTTGTGCCTGCTTAGTTCGTGCCTCTCCCTCCATCATAGCTCCTCCCCCTGCCCTTTGTTTCTTGAGGCCAAGCTCTCCCTCTTACCAAGGGAAGGTCCAGGACACCCTTCCCCCTGAGTCTTGCCTGGGCAGGCCTGGAGCAGAGTCCTGAAGGCTCCCCCAGCTCCTGTCCTTGACTGTGTGGTCATCGGAACAGAAATTGTGCCCCTTGTGCTGCCCCTGTCCTCCTGCCTCAGCTCACACAAGCCTTCCCAGGTCCCTCTGAGCCCTCCCCTTTACCCGTTCTTAGCTCAAGTCAATGAGCATTTAGAAAGGCCCAGATTCCCTGTACAGACTGCTCTGGGGCCCTCCTGCTGCCCCTGGGTGTCTAAGACCTATCCTGGCACAGTGACTGAATGATGAATTCTCTTCTGTTTAAAAGAGGCTCCTGGGATTCTTACCCTTGCCTCTGTTGGTCCTGGGCACCAGGACTGGCTTCACCACAGACCATATTGCTGTACAGATTGGCTTCCTGGTGGGAAAATTTGGTCTGTCCTGTGTGGAGTGTCCACACACTGGCAGAGACCATGAGAGCGACAAGGAGAAAAGGAAGGTTTGACAGAGTCAAGACAAGCAACATAACTTGCACACTATGTGAGAAAGAGGAAATAATAAAAAGAGACAAAGTGCTTGAATTAAAAGGGGTTGGGAAAGGCTTCCTGTCAATGGGACTAAAGTTGGGGAGGCAGCAGGGCAGTCAGGTAGTATGTGGATAGAGTGCTGGCCTGGAATCCAGAAACCTGACTTCAGATTCAGCCTCAGACACTTATTAGCTGTGTGACCCTAGGCAAGTCACTTAACCCTGTTTGCTTCAGTTTCCTCATCTGTAAAATGAGCTGGAGAAAGAAGTGGCCAACCACTCTGGTGTCTTTGACAAGAGATACCCAAAGTCACAAAGAGGTGGATGTGACTGAATAAGAAAAACGATGACAGGGAAGGCAAGAGGCTGAGATGAGGAGGGAGAGTGTCATTATAGAACAGCCTGGAGGCCAGGCTCGCTGGATAGAAACATTCATATAGGGAGGGGCTAAGTCACCTTTGAATGACTTTTGTTTCTGTATTTATGCATTTTGTCCTGGTGGTTATTGAGTGGAGAGGCAGGGTGGTGATATGATCAGAACCTCCCTTTGGGAAAAATCACTTTAATGTCTGAATAGTGAATAGATTGGAGTGGGGAGAAGCCTGAGGCAGGTAGACAGTCAGTGGGCTTTGGCAGTGGTGGAGGTGTAGAATGATGAAGGCTTGGACCAGGGTGGGGGAGAAGTGATCATATTGGAGAGAAGTTGCAAAGGTGAAATCAGCAGAACTGGACAACAGATGGGATGTGGGAAAGAGAGAGTCTGAGGAGCAGAGGGTGGAACCCAGCTTGTGAGTCTGAGGGACTTGCACTGGGTGCCTACTACCAAATCTGGGATTTGGACAGGTGAGGATGAAGGGGGCAGCATTTGGGAATTAGGAGCAGTTGCATCTGGGTTGAATGCCTAGAGAGAAGTTTCAGAATCCATTGCCTGCAGAACTTAGATTCTATTGTGGGCAAGGTGAGCCACAATCAACTTTGCCACAACAGACCACTTTAAGAGCACTGTAAGCTCATAGATCCCCAGCCTGGGCTGTCCTTGAGATCCTGGAGTAAGGCAGCATTCAGTATCACTAAGAGAGCACAGGAGGACCCAGGAAGGCACAGACACTGACTTCAAGTTAAATATTGAAGTCAGGAACGATACAGAAATGTGATGGAGTACTGTTGGACTGTAAGAAATGATGAAGGGGTGGTTTTAGAGTAGTCTGGGAAGATGTGTGTGAACTGATTCACAGCAAAAGGAACAGCTCCAGAATATCAGCCTATGTGGAGACAATGTTGCAAAGATGACCTTGAAAGGCTTGGGAGTTCTGATCTGTCACTGTTCCGGAGGGTTAATCAAACATGCCCCTGCCTCCTCTTCTGATATAGGCAAGGGGCTCACTCCAGAATTAAACTTTTGGCTGTGACCAGTGTGCAGGTGGCCTTTACGTGATCATATGTGGTGAAAACAGGGGTTCGGTTTTTCATTTCCTTTTCAAAGATGGTGAGAGTGAGAGGAAAAGAAGGGGATTTTTAATTTGTTATCCATGGGACAGTGCCTTTTTCCTCCCCGTCTTCCTCAAGGCTTTAGGGAGGATCATTTTGTTTTGGTTTTAGAAATGGGAGCCAAGTATTAGACGTAGTGAAAAAAGTCAGGTTCAGAATCAAACAAAACTCTAACCCCTTAAGCCCAACCTACCGTGTTTCCCCGATAATAAGACACTGTCTTATTATTTTTTGGACAGAAAAACACCAGAGGGCTTATTTTCAGGGGAGGGCTTATTTTAATGAACATTGACAGCAATTTTAATAAACAGGTAAATGTGAACAAAAAAATGTACCTTTATTCAATAATGAATTCAATAAAGAACAGGATGACGCGCTCACTGCTGCAGCTCTGATTGTTTCACCTGGGGGGGGGGGACGGTGCATACAGAGGGTACCGTAATGTAGCATGTAGCGCAGGGGATCACCTTCACTACAGTAGCAATCTCAATAGGGCTTATTTTCGGGGGAGGGCTTATTATCGGGGAAACACGGTACATCGCAGGGGAACCTGCTGGAGACTGAGTAAAAAGAGAAGAAAATGTCCATTCATCCAGCAGCTTTGAATGACCCCTTGGCCCTGTGAGGTCTAAGCACAGGGCCTCTTTCCTCTGGACTCTGAATGTACTTGTGGTCCAGTGTCCCAGACTCTTTTAGGGACATCTGTATACTTTGGTCCTTACCATACTTTTATAGCAAAGAAGTTAAAAAAAATAAAATAGGAATAAATATTCAAATGGAAATAATAGCACCTAGCTCCCAGAGGTATTCTGATATTAAAAATGAGACTCCTAGAGCACTATGTAAGTGTTAGCTATTTTCAGAACGGCCCAAGGGCTCCTACAAGGCTCTCTACCACAGAATTTTGCCCATATTAGTTACTTAAGAGTCTTTGGAAGATAAAGAGATCAAGAGATTATTCCAATGAGCAATGAGGTTTCCTGAAGGCTGGATAGTGGCTAAGGGGTTGGTATATAACATCCAGTGGGGAGAAGTTTAGTCCTGGGACCCGACTTTTCTGCCCAAGTCTTTAGTAACTCATGGGGTGATGCTGGCCTGGGTCTCCCCTCGTGGACTTTTCCCCTCATTTTATTTTTCCGGTTTTTTTTTTTAATCATTTTCTTCTATTCACCTAGACAGCCACCTTCAGATCTTAGACTTTGCTAGAGCCGGTCTGTTCCCGTTTGCCCTCTTGGATGGGTTGGGTAGGTCTGTTGGGTCCTGGTCCCTCTCTAGTCTGGATGGGGTGGCTGTCTTTTTATTCAAGTTGCTGAACTTGGCCTGTCTCTGTCTCCTGCTGTGGCCATGGAAGCACAAGTCACATGCTGGAGGTCATACTGGTCTTCTTATCCAAGAGACCAACAATACTCCAACAAAGATAATCTGGCCAGTCAAGCCCCTTCCCAGGCTACTTAAGATGAATCAACAGACCCTGCTGGCAAGCCTAGAGTCAGTCGATAGGGTTTGACTGAGACCCTGCAGTAGCTAATCAGTGGGGAGACAAAAGAAGGCAAAAGATGGTCCCTGCTATCAAGAAGCTTCCAGTCTAGTAAGGGAGAAGACAACCATGGCCAAACATGGTATATACGGGACCAATAGGGCATGATCAGAGAAATGGCCTTAGAATGCAGAGAATTGGGGAAGGCTTCTTTTTACCCCCCCTAAGCAATCAGGCTTAAGTGACTTGCCCAGAGTCACACAGCTAGTAGAGAGGCTTGTTCTAGAAGGTGGACTTTCAGCTGGGACTAGAAGGGAACCAAGAGGTGGAGATGAGGGAGGGCATGTCAGGCATGGAGACAGTCATGGTCAGGACAGAGTTTCTTGTGTGAGGCAGTACCACTGGATTCCAGAGTATGTGGAGAAAAGCTAGAGGAAGACTGGAGAGGCTGGTTGGGGACCAGGTTATGAAGGACTCTGAATGCTACAAAGGATTTTATATTTGATTCTGGAGGGTGATAGGAAGCAACTATAATTTATGCAGTGAGATTATAGCATGGTCAGACCCACCCTACCCTGGTTTCCATCAGATTGACAGCTGACTGTGGGATGGACTAGAGTGGCAGAGAGCTGAGGCAGGCAGACTCCCCAACAGCTATAGCAATTGCCCAGGTGTGAGGTGGTGAGGGCATGCCCCGGGGTGGGAGTATATTTCAGAGATGGTAAAGGGGTGAACTTGACAGGGCTGAACTACAGACTTGAGATCAGGAGTGAGGGTCAGGTACTGAGGAGTGGAAGGTGGCACCCAGGCTGACTGAGTGGGGGACCAGGAAGGTGATGCCTGCTAGGAAGTTACAGGCATCTGAAGAGGGAAGGATCTAGGTGTAAAGGGAAGCCTCACACATGGTGATTTGTTCTTTGGGAGCCGGCTAACTCCTTCCCTGGAGATATTTGGGATAGTTGGTTCTCTAAAGCTCAATGGGGTAGAAAGGAAGTTTTTCCTGGAGAAAAAAAAATCCTTTTGCTACATTGGCAGCAGTGATGACATTGGGGTGGGACAAAGCAGTAGGGTGCGGAAGACAGGTTAAACTAGGTTACCGATGATAGGCTGTTAATCTTCAGGGTTGTTCCATTTCCCCCCTCCCTCCCTTCCTTGATCAGGATGCATAGGTCAGCCAATGATATGAGAAAGGAATTTCTTAATGGAATATGTTGTAAATACAATGAGATAGGAGATTGACAAGGTGTCAATTAGAATTGTAGTTCCAAGATGTCTGTGTTCCTTTCTGTCATTGACATGACATGACATGTGTCTATAGAATATTAAGATATTATTCAAGACAGTGTCTGGTTCAAGGTGCAATGTCCTTGGCAGAAGAATGCTCCTGGTGGGCTTTATCTGGCCTTGTAGTTGCTGACCCATGAAGGGGATTTGGGGTTCCCTTAGAGAGCAGAGTAAAGCAATTCTGTTATGCTAGAGTACACAAGGCATTATGGTAGACTAAGCTCAGAGAGGGCCACTATGTCTCTCCTGATTGGACAATCTAGGTTTGAGGCTATTCCCAGGTCTTGGGGTGGGGTGGGGGGGCTCATAATGGTTTGGGGAAAGGTTCACATGGCTGATAGAATGTTTTTAGAAGTTGTTGTTTGGTGGCTTGAGGCATGTCTGACTCTTAAGTGAAAAATGAGTGACTTCGAGGGGCCTGAGAGAAAAAGAAAAGATTTAGAAATGCTTGACAATCCCAAGAAGTATAAAAGAGTAATGAATTCCTCAGCTGTTCTGAAGTAGAATAATAGAAGAAAGGAAGTGAAAGGTGAAATATGGATTACAAATAGGCCCTAAATCAGATGTTTTAAGGAAGAAATCACAATGATGAAAAATGAATCAGAATTTTATTCCAGGATGGAGGATTGTTCCCAAAGATCAGAGTCTCTGATAAAGTGAATCCTATGCTTATGACTGAAATGGAGGAAAGTAAAATGGAAGACCATCAGATTCCAAGCTCATTGGTCAAGTACATGTTGTGAACGTAGCAGGCTGGAAATATAGATGACCCCTCCCAAGTATCAGGGAATTCTGAAATCTGGTCAGCGTTTCCTATATAAGGCCCATCAGTCAGCCCCTTAACTCATTCTCTTGATGCTTATTCTCTAAAGTTTCCACAGTTCTAGGGGTGTCTTTAGATCATTTATTTCTCCTAAAGAAACTGGCTAAATTATTCTGATGAATTAGCTCAAACAAAAACCAGGTTAGTTGAATATTTTTTTTAAGCAATAAAGGAACTCTCCTTTCTCCATCATTGTTGCTGTTCAGTCATTTCAGTCATTTTCAACATTTAATGAACCCATTACAACTTTTCTTGGCAAAGACACTAGAGTAGTTTGCCATTTCCTTCTCCAATTCATTTGACAGATGAGGAAACTGAGGCAAATAAGGTTAAGTGACTTATACAAGATCATACAGCTAGTAAGTTTCTAAGGCTGTATTTGAACTCAAAGAAAAATCTTCCTGATTCCAAGCCCAGTACTCTATCCTTTAACTTGCCCTTCTCCATCAAAATTACTTTTACTAAGTAATTAATTATGGAATTAAGGATTATATGTTATAGACAAATGAAAGTAATCTAAAAGCCAAGGAATAAGCTGTTTTGGAATTGACACACACATACACACACACACACCCCCCGCATGATTGACCTGAAGCCCTCAATGTAATAACAGATAAGGCACTCTCATTGACTTGGAACCAGTTCCAACCCCTCAGTGCAGGCCAGATTCTGATGAACATCTTTCCAGCATACGCTTCATGTTTTCATCATGGTAAGACTTTACTTAAGCCATTCAGGAAGCAAACTAGATCTTTTCTTTAATTTTCTTTTCTTTTCAGTGATCGTATTAAATGTTTTTATTTCCCCAGTATGCAGGGCATCTGTGAGCTTCACACAGACTTTCCTTTAGAATATATCCCTGAAGGGATGGCCAGGTGGCGCAGTGAGTAAGAGCGCCAGCCCCAGAGTCGGAAGAACCCAGGATCGGTTCTGGCCTCAGATACTTAACACCCACCCACACACCCACACACACACACACACACACACACACACACAAAAACTGGCTGTGTAACCTTGAGCAAGTTACTTAACCCCAATTGCTTTAAAAAAAATAATATATCACTGACATCAGTTCTGATAAGGAAGAAATTTCACATCACCCTCTCTCTTTCTTCTCCACAGATAGTACACACTCTCTCTCCCTGATTCCGCAGGGACACATATTTCATAAGACTTTCCTCAGTTTTATTCCACCTGATAACGTAAAAGGCCTTTCTCAAAATTCCATTTGGCTCTTAATGACTGTGATTTCAAGAATTGAATCTGACACTCATAAAGGGTATGACCTTTGGGCAAATCCCCTCTCCGGGTTTCAAGTTTCCTCCTGTAAACTGATAAGGACTGGACTATTTAACTCTGAAGTGTCTTTCAGCTCTACATCCTGTGACTTTTGATGATTTAGGAGACAGTGACATTTAAGGACGTGGCCGTGGACTTCACCCAGGACGAGTGGGGCCTCTTGGACCCTCCTCAGAAGGAGCTGTACAAGGAGGTGATGCTGGAGAATGCCCAGAACCTGCTGTCCCTGGGTAAGGATGCTTCTCCTGTTAACTCTGAGTCTGTACTTGAAGGGAATATTTTCATTCCCTGGTGTGCAGGGTTTGGAGCAACTATCAGTTATTAGAGAAAGAAAAGTGTTGGCCTTCTGTTTCCAAGAGACTGAGTCCTCATGCTACTTGGTTTTCCTATACAAAGACTTTGCATTGTGTGATAGGGAGCTGAGGGTTTCCTTTGTTGATCTTGAAGCTGTTTCTTACCAATTCTAGGTAGCTTGAGGTCAAAGATCCAGCTGATGTGGAAGAATCTCAGGTGTGGAACCAATCTCAGGGCTTGTTGGGTCTAACCTCTACCTGGACAACACTTTTGCTGCCAAACTTCTGAAAACTGCTCGGGCAACTTTTCCTTGCAACCCCTTTCTCTTTGGGATGGGTCTAATATGTTCTTTTTAACAAGCATGCATTGGTAGTTCATAGCTTTTAATTTTGGCTGGTATAGCAATTTGTCCTTCATTCTCTTTCCTATAGCCCTATTATTCCAGCACAGATGTTAGGAAAAGTAGGGAAAGCTATTTACCAGGGGCTCTGCCAATTGCTTTCTTTATAATATTGTGTCATTTTATCTTCACAATAGCCTTCCAGGTTGGGTGATATTAAATGGCATAAAATGCCTTTCTCAAAATTCCATTGGATTCTTAATGACTGTGATTTCAAGAGTTGACTCTGATGCTCATAAAGGGTATGACCTTTGGGCAAATCCCCTCTCTGGGCTTGAAGTTTCCTCCTGTAAACTGATGATGATTGGACTATTTAATTCTGAAGTGCCTTTCAGCTCTGTCTCCCTATTTTAGAGTTGGGAAACTGAGGCAAACAGAGGTTAAGTGACTTGTCCAGGGGCACACAACTCCTAACTGTCTGAGGCCAGATTTAAATTCAGGCAAACTTGACTCCAGGCCCAGGGCTCTCTCCTCTGAACTTTCAGCTGCCTCTGATTCCTTGAGAATGGAAACTATGCAATCAGTGCATCCTTCTATGGAGAAGGTGCACCAAGTCCAAATTCTCTGATTCCAAACTTATTCCATGATTTATTTCTCCATCTCTCCCAAGAAGTCCCCAAAATTAATGCTATGGAAACTATCCTTCTGGAGTCTTGGGGACCACCCTGGGGTCCTTGCTTGCATGCCACCATGGGTGCCACACAGGCTGACAAGTAGACTTTGGACCAACTAGGGTTTGGTGAGTTTGTCAGCAGGACTCTCCCTGAATGAACAGCACCTAAGGCTTCTATAGGGTTCAGGGAGTGAGGAGCTGGGTGGGGAGTCAGGACAAAAGCTGCTTCATGAAGGTCCATCCCTGTTGCTGGGGCTTGAGGCTGATCTGGCACAATAACCATTTTATCCAGTTGAGGGTCTAGGAGTCTCTGCCAGAATGGGGCAGAACAGGCTGGGGGCAGCGGGTTTGGCTGTTTCTCAGAACATTCTCCTTTGGGTTATTTGTATCACAAGCCCTAATGGTCAGTACAGACGCCTGAGTGTGACCAGAATAGAGAGATCCCCAAAATGGAGTAGTTCTGTATCCACATCCCTCTCCCTAAAGAGAATTAAGCTACGAGTTTCTTTACATGCCCTTCCCTAACTGACTCCCCATGCCCAGGGTTTCCTGTTCCCAGAGAAGATGTGATCTCCTATTTGGAGCAAAGGGAAGCCCCATGGCTGCTGGAGCAAGAAGGCCTGAGGAGCTGCTGTCTAGGTGAGTGAGGTGAGAGCTGGGATTACAAGGGGCTGCTCTGTGTTGTGCTGAAGCAAGTGCTAGATTTAGGGCAGGAAGACCTGCCTTGGAATTCTTTTTCAGACAGTTTTTAAGTGTCTTCCTGGGCCAGTCAATGAACCATGGAGCCTCAGTTTCCCCATATGTAAAATGAGGGGGTTGGACTACATGGTCTTTCAGCTCCCTGCTAGGGATAAATTCATGATCTTATAACAAATCATTATTTGGAATTTGGGGGCATGAGATTCCCCTGAAGATGCTAACAGGAGCAAGGTTTCCAATATAAACTCTTTCTTAGACCTTCAGGTCAACAGACATTTAATAAAGAGGTGAGAGGGACATCCCCATCGCTCAGGGAGCTCACAGTCTGGAGGGGCAGACAACACTCCAACAACTATGTAGAAACCCACATTGGTCAGGATGAATTGGAGTTGGTCAAGAGAGGGAAGGCCCTAAAGTGAAGGCCTGGGAAGGGCTCATTGTGGAAGGTGGGCTCTGGCTGGGGCTTCAGCAAAGCCAGGGGGAGCATTTGAGGCATAGGAATGGTGAGGAAAGCCCAGGGAGTCAGGAGGTGGAGTGTCCTTTCCACAACACAGAAAGGAGGATAATATAGCAGTTTGCATTATAGCAAATCTGGGGCGAAATAGGTTGAAAGAAAACTGGAAGAATAGGAGAGGGGGAGGTGATGACGTGTTCTAGCAGCCCTGGGGAGGATTTTGTATTGGATCCTATTGCTGAAGGTTGTTGAGTGGGTGGTGACATGGTCAGGTGAGAGCTTTAGGGAGATGAACTTAACAACTCGGTGGGGCATTGGCTGGGCTGGGGAGTGATGAGGCAGCTGGATGATCCAGCAGGCTCTGAAAGACCTCAGGTGTGAGGTTACTGGGGACGGAACCAGGATGGTAATAGTGCTTGGAGAGAAAAATATATGGGAGAGATCCTCAGGGGTGGAGTCATGGGACTTTGCTCCAGATTGACTAGAGGGGCCAGGAGGGTGAATGTGTGAGAGTCGAGGAGTGCATGAGCCTTCATCTGTGAGCTTGGATGACTGGAGGACGCCTTGGATAGCATTAGGAAGGTAGGAGGATGGGAGGGTTGGGGAAAGAGAATGAGTTTCATTTTCCATGTGATAAAAGGAGAACCAGGAGAGAGTAGTGTCACTAAAGCTTAGAGAGGACAGTATCAAGAAAAGGGGGTGATGGACAGTGTCAGAGCCTGCAGAGAAGTCAAGACAAATGAGGATCAAAATATAGCCACTGAATCTTGCAACTTCCAGATTGTTGATCATTTTAGAGGAAGTTTCGGTTGAACAATGAAGTTGGGAGCCAGATGGCAGAGAGTTCCCAAGAAAGCAAAGAAAGGAGTTGGAGACACCAGCTGTCTCTGACCATCTCGAGCTGTTTAACCATGAAATGGAGAAAAGAGTTTGGAAAACATCTCATGGGGATGCATGGTTCATTGAGGGTGTTTTGAGAGAAATGGTTTTGTTTGTGACAACAGGAAAGGAGTCCTTAGTGTGGGAGAGAGTGAAAAAATGGAGATACTAGGGAAAGAACATACCAGGGTAGATGAGGTTTAGAATGGGATTATTTGCACACAAATAGACATTTTCTTTAACAAGCAAAAGGAGGAACTTTTTTTCATATGATTTTCATATGATACTGGGGCCAAAAAGGAAAAAAAAGACATCTATTTTATGTGAGACAAGAAGAATAAAATAGCTCTTTTTCAATGAAATAAGAGGCCATGTTCTTAAATGAGAAGGTGTGGGTGGGCAGAGAACAAGCCATAAAGGAGGTTTGGGAATGAATGAAATGATTTGGAAAAGTTCCTGTAGTGAGTGGCATGAGGAGTCAGGAAATATCAAAGGATTGCCTTGCCACAATGAATGTCCAGTTGAGATTATGTAGTCAAAATTTGTAGTGGTTTCAGGCAGCCTGTTTCCATGATTTTCTCTCTCTCATCCAGCAGTACATGAATAGGAATGAAGGCTACTGCCTTACTTGGCAGGGATCCAAGGCTAAACTTTGTGTAAATCATTATTCCAGGGGCAATTAGGGGATACAGTGAATAGAACACCAGTCCTGGAGTCAGGTGAACTTGAGTTCAAATTCAGCCTCAGACACTTGACTCACTTACTAGTTGTGTGACCTTGGACAAGTCACTTAACCCTAATTGCCTTGCCTTCCCCCCCTCCAAAAAAAACCCCATCAGCCCAAGTGCTTTTCCTGATCTGTATCATTCAATCTCTGTCCTGTTCTCGGAGAACCATTGACCAGTTTCATCTAGGTGACTGCCACCACAGTCCAAGGAGCTGGGAAATAGAAACTTGAGGGTGTCCCCTGGTATGAGCCCTGAAAGAAGCCTATGTGATCTTCAGTGTTGGGTCTGGTCAGGTTCCATCAGGGTTACAAAGGTGACTAGAGGTGATTAGGTCCAAAAACCAGACAGAACCATGAGTGAAGTCAGAACATATATCTGACAACTAGGAGAGAGACCAGAATGCAAGGACTGAGGTAGAGGCTGAGGCCTGCTCTCCCCCTGGGCCCAGTCAGGTAATCAATGGTGATTGATTAAGGATTGATTATCCTCTGTTTAAGCACTGTGATAAGCTCTGAGGGTACAAAGAAAGGCCAAAGAAAGTCTCTGCTGTCAGGGAGCTCGCAATGCAGTACACAGACCTGGAGATACCTCACTCTTAGTAATCTATGTGAAAGAGCTTGTTTTGGAGTGGAAATACATTTAGTTCAACAGGGAAATGAGAGAATATGAGGAGTGAGGATATTAAACAGTCTGAGAAGGAGAACAGAAATGGGGGGAAACAATCTAAATCAAAATTATAATGATAAAAATAATAGCATCTATAGTCATAAGAAAAAATGCTCTAAATCACTACAGATCAGAGAAATGCAAATTAAAACAGCTCTGAGGGACTACCTGACACCTTCCAGAGTGGCTAATGTCACACAAAAGGAAAATGTTGGATGTTGGAGGGGATGTGAGAAAACTCGAACACCAGCCCACTCTTGGTGGAGTTGTGAACTGACCCACTGTTCTGTAGAACAATTTGCAACTATGTACAAAGGGCTATAAAACTCTGCATATGCTTTAATCCAGCAACACCGTTGCTAGGTCTATATACCAAAGACATCCAAAGAAAGGAGAAATGACCTATTTGTATAAAAAAAATATTTATAGCAACGCTTTTTGGGGGCAAAGAATTGGAAATTGAGGGAATGATCATCAATTAGGAAGTGGCTAAACAAGCTGTGGAATATGATTTTAATGGAATATTATTGTGCTAAAAGAAATGACAAGCAGGGTGTGGCTAGGTGGCTCAGTGAGTAAAGCTCTGGCCCTGGAGTCAGGAGGACCTGAGTTCGGTTTTGGCCTCGGACACTTAACACAAAAAAAACTAGCCATGTAAACTTGGGCAAGGTACTTAACCCCAATTGCCCTCCAAAAAAGGCAAAAAAAGAGAAAGAAATGACAAGCAGGAGGATTTCAGAAAAACCTGGAAAGACTTACATGAACTGATGCATAGTGCAGGGAACAAAACCGGAACATTGGACATGGTAACAGCAATATTGTTCAATGAAGAACTCTGAATGATTTAGCTTTTCTTAGCAATGCTGTGATTCAAGACAGTCCCAAATGACTCATGATGACACATACTATCTGCCTCTAGAGAGAGAACTGATACTGGATGAATAGACTGAAGCTTGCTATTTCTCATTTTCTGTCATTTTTTCTTTTATTCAAGTCTTCTTGTTTAATATGACTAATATGGAAATGTTTCACATAATTGCACATGTGTAACCTATATATGATTGCTTTCTCTCTCAAGGAGCAGGGAGGAGAGGGAAAGATAAAATTTGGAACTCAAAATTTCATATAAAAATCTCTTAAAATTCAAAAAAATCATACCTAGCATTTACATAGCAACTATGTGCCATTCACTTTAAAAACATTATCTTTGGGTGGCTAGGTGGTGCAGTGAGTAGTGCCGGTCTCAGAGTCAGAAGGACCTGAGTTTGGATCTGGCCCCAGATACTTAAAACAAAAAAACTAGCCGTGTGACCTTGGGCAAGTTACTTAAGCCCAGTTGCCCTCCAAAAAGCAAAAAACAAAAAACAACAACAAAAAAAAACCCATTATCTCATTGGATCCTCATCAGAAGCCTACAATTTAGGGCTTTTAATATGCCTCTTTTACAGGTCAAGAAACTGAGGCAAATAGATGTCCTCTGGCATTGTTAGGGTCATAGTAGAAAGTTTCTGAAGTGTTATTGAAGCTGAGGTCTTTCTGACTTGAGGTCCACCATGCTATCCACTGTACCACCAGTTGTATTGTGAATTTTAGTTTTTAAAAAATTTTTGTTATTTTTTTTGTATTGTGAATTTTAAATAGAATATTGTGAAAATCTCAACATGCGTAAGGTAGAAAATGGGATGAGAATTGTGCAATCTCTCTTGACAAGGAATGGAAATCCATTCTTTGTTTTTAGCTCCCTAGCCAGACCAAAAATGAGCTGCTGGTTGCTGTATAAAAGATGGATTTTTTTTACTGGTTCATGACAAGTAGTGTATTAAGTGATCAATGTACTTGAAGGTCAATTGCATGTTACTTTTTGAAAACAATATTTATATTTAAAACCTTTATAAGAATAGGATTTCTTCAAATGTACCTTTTTTTTCCTACCACTGGAAAATCAACTACATTCTCACTGAAACTCTACTGAATGACTATCCATATTTGCAAACAGTTCCTTTGAGAAGCTGACAGTTAGATGAAGAATGACATAAGTGGACGATAGGTTGAAATCAGAAAACAACCTTAGCATTACAGTGAGGGCCACTTTAAGATCTGTATTTGCAGAAAGGTTGTGGTGATCCTTGATGGTTTTGTTGTGGTCTCTACCATGCACACAAAGTAATCATAAAATACATACCCAAGTAATATCTTGATCTGGTAATTACAAGTTTGATGGAATGTGATTACAAGGTAATCCAGGAATGGAAGGACTACTCTGGTGCAATGACAGGCAGCCAGTTAAAGTCTGTGCAAGTCTGTGACCATTTTCTCATGAGTGACCAACCTTCCTGTAAGTTTGAAAACAATTTGATGTCAAGTTGAGAAGCTGAAAGAATATATTGCCCATAGTCAGAATGTGATGTCATCACTGCATGAACCTCAAAAACCTGATATGTCTGAACACAATGACTTGGAATTACTGCAGAAAGAATTCTATTATGGATGAAATATGCACATGCTTGTCTCAGAGGATAAATATTTTAGTAACAAAATTGGGTGATTATTTACTGTTTAAAGTGCATTTGAAAAATATGTAATTCAAATATTTTGGACCACTGTCTAGAACGTCCATGGGGTTTGTGAAGCCCTAAATGGGAAAGGGCTTCAAGAGGATTAATGGTGAAGTATGCTTTCCACTTACTTATAATGGTATGGTAGAGTCAAATCTGTGAATGAGATACATTTTAAGACATGGGAAATGCCATTACTCTTTAAAATTTTGTTCATTACAAGGATTTAGTTTTAGTACAGTTTTTATTTTTAAAAATATTTTATTTTCCCCTATTAAATAGAAAAACAATTTTGAAAAATTAAAAAAATTTTGAATTCCAAATTTTATTCCTCCTTCTCCTCCCCCCTCCCTGAGATAGTAAGCAATCTGATATGAGTTATACATGTGCAATTATTGTTATAAGAATTTTATTTTTATTTTAGTGAACAGAAGCATTTTAAAACAATTTTAAAAAACATTAGTCATGGCTTTCCCAAAAAATTAAAAAGCCAAAAAAAAATATTTTGGACCTCAGGTCACTATGAAAACCTGTAATGATATTCTTCACATGACCTCAAATACTGCAACAGAAAAAAATAAGATTGGCAGACAGTGGAAGTGAAAAGGAAGGATTGAAAATAGAAACAGCCTGTCTAGTACTGTGGACCAACTTGCCCAGGCATGGTTTGAATTCCTGTTTCAGTCCCTGGGATTTGGGTGAAGTGACTCAGCCATTTAGGAGTCCCACCCTGAATTATGAATATGATAAGAATATCAGCCCTTTCTGTGTCACAGGTTTATTATAAGGATTCAATGTAACTGTGTGTAAAGCTCTTTGTAAATTAAGTCATCCTTGGAATGTGAGCTAATGGCAATTTGAAATAATTGGTCCTGCCCATGTTAAGTTGGAAGACTTTTCTTTTTGCCTGGGGAAAGAGAATATAAAGGATTTTATGTTCTGCCAATGAAGGGAAGGGGGTGTAACTATATATGGGTTTGTGTACATATGTTTTATTACTTGTTTCTTTCAGAAGGAGAGAGCAGACTTGAAGTAAAAGAGGTTACTTCAAAGCTAAGCCTTTCTGTAAGAAAACCTCACAAGCAAAGAATCAGGAGTAATAGTCCCTGTGACTTCACTTGGAGAGAAATCTGTGGTATACATCAGAGAATCCAAACTTCAGAGAACCCTTATGAATGTAATCAATGTCCAAAGGCTTTTACACCAAAGGACTCTAATGCTCTACAGCATAAAATCCATACTGGAGAGAAACTGTATGAATGTAATCAATGTGGAAAGGCTTTTATACATAAGGGCACTCTTACTGTACATCAGAGAGTTCACACTGGACAGAAACGTTATAAATGCAATCAGTGTGAAAAATCTTTCCTAAAGAGGGACCATCTTGCTTCACATAAAAGAATCCACACTGGAGAGAAACCTCATAAGTGTAGTCAATGTGGAAAGGCTTTTGCATATAAACATATTCTTACTGAACATCAGAGAATACACACTGGAGAGAAACCTTATGAGTGTAATCAGTGTGGAAAGGCTTTCAGATTTCACTCCAGTCTTGCTATCCATCAGGGAATCCACACTGGAGGGAAACGTTATGAATGTAATCAGTGTGGAAAAACTTTTAGTTCTAAGTGGTATATTACTCTACATCAAAGAATCCACACTGGAGAGAACCCTTATGAATGTAATCAATGTGGAAAGGCTTTTGCACATAAAACAAGTCTTACTGTACATGAGAGAACACACACTGGAGAGAAACCTTATGAATGTGATCAATGTGGAAAGGCTTTCACACAGAGCTCCAGTCTTGCTACACATCAGAGAATCCACATTGGAGGAAAACCTTATGAATGTAATCAATGTGGAAAGGCTTTCAGAAGTGGGTCCAGCCTTACTAAACATCAGAGAACCCACACTGGAGAAAAACCTTATGAATGTAATCAGTGTGGAAATGCTTTCAGAAACAAGTCCAATCTTAATATACATCAGAGAACACACACTGGAGAGAAACCTTACAAATGTAATCAATGTGGAAAGGCTTTCAGTTTCCGCTCCAGTCTTGCAGAACATCAGAGAATCCACACTGGAGAGAAACCTTATGAATGTAATCAGTGTGGAAAAGCTTTTACACATAAAAGAAGTCTTAGTGTACATAAGAGAACACACACTGGAGAGAAACCTTATAAATGTAACCAGTGTGGAAAAGCTTTAAGCAGCAGTTCCAGTCTAGCTGCACATCAAAGAATCCACATTGGAGGAAAATCTTATGAATGTAATCAATGTGGAAAGACTTTCAGATTTAACTCCAATCTTACTAAACATCAGAGAATCCACACTGGAGAGAAACCTTACACATGTAATCAATGTGGAAAAGCTTTCAGTGCCAGCTCCAGTCTTGCTAAACATAAGAGAATTCACACTGGACAAAAATCTTCTTAATGTAATCAATGTGGAAAAGCTTTTACAAAGAGGTGGCATCTTACTGAACATCAGAGAATCCACACTGGAAAGAAACCTCACGAATGTAATCAGTGTGGAAGGGCTTTTACATGGAGTTTATGTCTTATTGAACATCAGAGAATCCACACTGGAGAGAAACCTTAAGCATGTGATCAGTGTGGAAAGGCTTTACACAGAGGGCCTACCTTAAAGTACATCAGAGAATACACATTGGAGCGAAACCTTATGAGTGTAATCAGTGTGGAAAGACTTTCAGAATCAGGTCCAATCTTCCAATGAATCAGAGAATGAATCAAGAATCTTGATCAAAGAACACTTGAGAGAAACCATTTAGATGTAATCAATAGGAGAAGAAAGTGTTACAGGATTAATCTTGATCTTCTCAGGCAAAATGATTTCATTGTTGACAAAGTAGTCAAGTAGAAGCCAATGACTTTTAGACATTGAGAATCAGTCAAACAAAATTTAAAAATAAAAAAGAGAAAAAAATGTAAAATACCTGATTGAAAAAGAAGCTGACCTGAAAAAATGGATCCAGCAGAGATAATTTAAGAATTATTGGAGTACCTGAAAGCAGTGCCAAGAAATTATCAAGGAAAACTACCCTGATATTCTACAACCAGAGTGTAAATTGGAAATTGAAAGAATCCATGAAAATGAAAGAGATCCCAAAATGAAAATTCCAGAGCTCTCAGACCAAGGAGAAAATATTGTAAGAAGCCAGAAAGAAACAATTCAAGTATGATAGAGACTCAATCAGAATAACCCAAGATTTATTGTGTTTTATGAAAAGTTCAAAGGGTTTGAAATATGATTTTTGTGGAGGGCAAAGGAGCTAAGATTACAAACAAGAATCACCTACCCAGCAAAAAATGAGTATAATAGATAAGAGGAATTTCAAGCATTCTTGATGAAAATACCAGAGCTGAATAGAAAATTTGTCTTGCTGATAGAAGTGAAGCATAAAATGGTAAATAGGAAAAGGAAATCATAAGGTACTTAATAAGGTTAAACTGTTTACATTCTCATGTGGGAAGATTATACTTGTAACTCATAAGAAGTTTCTCATCATTAGGGCAGTTAGAAGCAGTATATATAGACAGAGCAAAAGTGTGAGTTGAATATGAAGAGATGATATCCAAAAAATAAAATAAAATTGAGGAGTGAAAGAGGAATGTACTAGGAGAAAGAAAGGTAGAATGGAGTAAATTATTTCACATAAAAAAGAAAAGACAAAGCTTTTACAGTGGAGGTGAAGAACAGGAAGGTGAGGGGAAATAAGTGAACTTTCCTCTTATCAGAATTGGCTCAAACAAGGAATACCATACACACTCAATTGGGTATAGAAATGTATCTAACCTACAGGAAAGTAGGAGAAGGGCATAGAAGGGGCATGGGGGAGTGATAGAAAATAGGGTAAACTGGGGGAGGGGGTAGTCAGAAGCAAAATATTTTTGAGGAGGAATGTTTCAAGGAGAGAGAGAACAGAATAAAAACAGGGAAATAGGATGGAGGGAAATTCAGTTAGAAATAGTAAATGTGAAAAATGTCTAACTGTCAAATGTCAAGATAAAAGCTATTCCCTAACTGAAACATGATCAAAAGATATGCCCAGTTTTCAGATGTAGTGAAAGCTATAGCCATAAGAAAAAAAAAGTATTCTAACTCAATATTTATTGGAGAAATGCAAATTAAAACAATTCTGAGGGACTACCTCATACCTATTAGATTGGCTAACAGGTCAGAAAATTGAAATGACAAATGTTGGAGGGGATGTGGGGAAAATGAGACTTTAATACAATGTTGGCAGAGTTGTGAACTGATTCATCCATTTTTTGTAGCAGTTTGGAACCATGCCCAAAGGACTATGAAACCTTTTGATCTAGCAATACAATTACTAGGTCTATATCCCAAAAGAGATTTTTAACAAAGGAAAAGGTTGGGGCAGCTAGGTTGTGCAGTGAATAGAGCACCAGCCCTGGAGTCAGGAAGACCTGAGTTCAAATTTAGCCTCAGATACTTAACATTTACTAGCTGTGTCACCCTGCGCAAGTCACTTAACCCCAATTGCCCTGCCTCCTCCAAAAAGCAAAAAAAAAAAAAAAAAAAAAAAGGAAAAGGTCCTATATATACAAAAATTTTTATAGCAACTCTTTTTTCTGGTGGCAAAGAATTGGAAATTGAGGGGTTGCCCATCAATTGGAGAATGTCTGAACAAATCATGGTGTTTGATTATGATGGAATACTATCATGTTATAAGAAACAATGAACAGGATGCTCTCAGAAAAAACCTGGAAAGACTTACATGAGCTGATGCAAAGTGAAATGTGCTGTGTACAAAATAACATCAGTATTGTAAGATGATCAATTGTAAATGACTTAGCTATTCTCAGTAATACACTGATCCAAACCATTTCTGATGGACTTATGATAAAAAATGCTATCCAACCCCAAAGAAAGAACTGATGGTGTCTGAATGCAGATTGAAACAGACTTTTTAACCTTATTTTTCTTGAGGGTTTTTTTTTCTTGGTTTATGTTTTCTTTCACAAAACGACTATTATGGAAATCTGCCTAACTACACATGTATAACCTATAATTAATTGCTTGCCTTCTCAGCATGGCATGGGTAGAGGGGGGAGGGAAGAAGGGAGAGAATTTGGACATTAGCATTTTAAAAATGAATGTTAAAAATGCTTTTTACATATAACAGGAAATATAAAATACTATATAAGTCTCAAAAAAAAAAAAGAAATTCTTTTAAAGCAATTGGGGTTAAGTAACTTGCCCAAGGTTACATGGCCAGTGTGGGTGTTAAGTATCTGAGGCTGGAACCAATCTTGGGTCCTCCCAACTCCAGGGCTGGCACTCTTACTCACTGTGCCACCTAGCCTCCCCTGAAAAAAAAAAGAATGTTGTTTGGTAAAAATTGTTGGAAAATCTTAGAAGTGTGGCAGAAATTGGGCATAGACTAATATAGTAAATCTTGTGCCAATGTAAATTCAAAATGGATATATGACAGATGTGAAGGAAGCTACCATAAGACAGAAGAACATATGACGTATTACTTATCAGGCTTGTGGATAGGAGAATAATATAGGTAGAAATAACAGGATATTGTTGAGGTATAGAATGGATAATTTCAATTGTATTAAATTTAAAAGTTCTTGTACGATAAAACCAATGTAGCCAAGATGAGAAGGAAAGCAGAAAATCAGGGGAAAGAATGTTTCATAGTCTCTCCAATAAAGATCTCATTTCTCAAATATATAAAGAACTTTGTCAAATTTGTGAGATTTTGGGTTATCTGGGGCAGCTAGGTGGTGCAATTAATAGAACACTGGCCCTGGAGTCAGGAGGACCTGAGGTCAAATCCAGCCTCAGACACTTGACACACTTACTAGCTGTGTGACCTTGGGCAAGTCACTTTAATGCAATTGCCCTGCTTTCCTCCTGCCAAAAAGACAATAAAACAAAACAAAAAGAATATGGGATATCAGGATTCTGGGAAGATGGCAGAGTAGGTCAGAAAACTTTCTACTCTCCAAATTTCCTCCATTAAAAAAAGGCAGAATATTGCCTCAGAGCAGCAGAAACAAACACAGGCTAATACAGTTGTCCCCAAAAGACAATTTGAGAAGACCCCAGGAATGTCCTGACCTCCAGGGGCAGGGGTTTGGTCTGAGTGAAGTGGTGACACCTCCAGGCTGACTGAAGAATCATTAAACAGCAAACGCTGGGGGCAGCTGGGTTGAGAGGCAGCCTGAGCCTTAGTAACTTTCCTCTTGCAGATAGTGTGGGGATCTGATGGCTGAGTAGGAGAAGATTGAAGAACCTTCCACTGTGCTGACCAGGATGTGGCTGCAGGGAGGAGAATGCACACACCTGGTGAGTGCAGTAGTGCAGGGCAGGAACCCTGCTGGCTACAGGCGCTTGCAGGAGAGCAGAGGTCCTGGCTTCAGTTCTGAGGCAGAGGACAGTTACAGTTTGCAGACACCTGAGGGATCTTAAGGAGCAAGATTGGGGGCCAGTGTGGTTGGGGACCCTAGTTGTGGTTTAGAAGTGGAAAGAGAAACTAAAGAAAAACCTTATGAAACACTAGTAAGAAGGACCTGAGGCTTGGGGCATCATTCCCCTTCCCTTGGGACTATAATTGGATTACACCAATAGCTGTTCAAAACAAAAATAAATAAATAAAAATGAGTACGCAAAGGAGAAAGAACCCAGACATAGAGAGTTACTATCAAGATAGAGAAAATCTAGGTTCATATTCAGAGGAAGATAGTGGAGATGAAAAAAAAAAGCCACCCACTTTCAATGACAAACATAAAATGATCCCAAGCACAAAAAGAGTTTTTGCAAGAACTTAAAATGAACTTTAAAAATCAAATAAGAGAGATCAAGGAAAAATTAGAAAAAAAAGTAAGAGTGATCTAAGAAAATTATGAAAAGAAAGTCAGCCAAATGGAATTAAGAACCAAAAACTTAAGAAAATAATTTCTTGAAAGCTGGAATCATGCAAGGGGAAGTTAATGATGTTCTAAGACAACAAGAAATCATAAAACAAAATCAAAAGAATGAAAAAATAGAAGAGAACATGAAACACCACATGACTTAAATAACCCATCTGGAGAAGAGATCAAGGAGAAATAATATAAGAATAGTTGGGCTACCTGAAAAATTATACTAAAAAAAGAATCTTGACACAATATGAAAAGAAATTGTCAAGGAAAATTGCCCTGAAGTTCTAGAACAAGAAGGCAAAGTATAAATAAAAAAATCCACCAGTCACCACTGGAAAGAAATCACAAGAGGAAAAGCTACAGGAATATCAGTCAAGTTTCAAAGCTCCCAGGTTAAGGAGAAAATATTGGAAGCAACAAGAGAAAAAAAAATTAAGTATCATGGAGCTATGATAAGGATTACACAAGACCTGGCAGATACTACACTGAAGGACCATAGGCCTTGGAAAACTATATTCTAAAGAGCAAAAGAGCTGGAGTTGCAACCAAGGTTAACTTAGCCAGCAAAAGTAAGTATAATGGGGGTGGCTAGGTGGCGCAGTGAGTAGAGTGCCAGGACCAGAGCCAGGAGGACCTGAGTTCCGATCTGGCCTCAGACACTTACATACACACAAAACCTAGCCATGTGACCTTGGGCAAGTCACTTAACCCCAAATGCACTCCAAAAAGAAAAAAAAAAGTAAGTATAATTCTGAATGAAAAAACAAAATGTACATTTAATTAACTCAAACTTTCAGGCTTTTGTGTCAAAAACCCCAGAACTTAATAAAAAATCCAATATGTAACATCCAGGAGAAATACAAGGTAAGCATTAAAGACCAATTATAAGGGACTCAAAGTCAAATTCTTTAGTTTGTATATGTGAAAATATAGCAGTAATCTTATAGATGGTCATTATTTGGGTAGTTTGAAAGAAAAGTGTGGGCTAAGCTGAGTATGATGAATGATTCTTTAAAAATAAAACTAGGGAAAGATAAAAAGGAGTAATTATCTCATACAAATGAGGCACAGAAGGAAAAATTGATACCGAAGCTAGTAGAGAGGAGGGTGGGTAGCACTGGAACTTTAATTTCATCAATAATGGGTTAAAGAGGGAACAGGTATATCTAGAAGGATATAAAAGTCTTCTAAATTCAGAAAAATAAGAGGGCAGGGTGATAGGGTGGAGAGATGGTAAGGGATGGAACCTCAGAGAGTCAACTAAGTTAAGGAATAGGAGGGCAAGGTAGCAGGTAGAAGTAAAGCAGAAGAGTGAAGAGGGATAGGGTAAATTGGATGAGAAAATCATTATTTTTTGCTTTTTGGAGGGCAATTGGGGTTAATTAACTCGCCCAAGGTCACACAGCTAGTGTGTGTGTGTGTGTGTGTGTGTGTGTGTGTGTGTGTTGTGTCTGAGGCCGGATCTGAACTCAGGTCCTTCTGACTCCAGGGCCGGTGTTCTACACACTGCCCAATCTAGCCACCCCTAATATATAGCTAATTTTTTTTTTGCTTTTTGGAGGGCAATTGGGGTTAAGTGACTTGCCCAAGGTCACATGGCTAATTTTTGTGTTAAGTGTCTGAGGCTGGATTTGAACTCAGGTCCTCTTGACTCCAGGCCCTGTGATTCACTGCATCACCTAGCCACCCCGGATGAGAAAATTATTGAGGTAAAATAGTAAGAAGGGAAATACACAAGTAATGCATGTGAATGGGACAAATTTACCCATAAAACAACTAAAAAATTTAATTCAACAATATGCTGCTTTGAGGAAACAATAAAAATGAGAGAAACACACAAAGATAAAATAAGGGGCAGGAGTAGAATTTAGTATATTAAAAAAAACAGGGATAGTAATCATGATCTCAAAGTTAAACTAGATTTAATAAAAAGTGAAAAATAGAAAAACTAGACTATATGTTAATATTGTTTTAGACCATTTAAAATACCTAGACAGTATAGAATACTTCAGTGTATATCTGCCAAAACAGACATAGGAACTATATGAACATAAACATAAAACACAAATAAACTCTGATCTAAATTAGTGGAGTCATATTTATTGTTCATGGATAGGTAAAACCAATATGATTTTTAAATGACAGTATTATCTAGGTAATATACCTATTCAATGTCATCCCAATCAACTTACTGAAAAATTATTTAGCTTAATTATTTTATTAGTAGTCCCATTTAGAGGACACCATATATTTAATGCATTTATCCATCAATTTATTAAAATTTATCTATAGGATTTTTTCACTAATTTATCTTTAAATTTGTATAAAACTGAGGATAGAAATTTAAACTCTCCTCATGCAATTATATTACTATATCTTTGTGACACAATTATTTTACCTTTTTTAAAGTTAGAAGTGAATGCATTTAGAATATTACTTTTAATGATTCTTTTTTTTTTTTTTGTCCATGGTTTCTTTTACACAAATGTAGTTTCTCTCTTTCATCTCTTTTTATACTGTGGGTAATCTGTTTGTTTGTTGTGATTTTGCTTTTTCTTTTGCATTGCCTGATAACATGATTACAACTTTTTTTTTCAATTCACTTGACTCATAAGGATATTGTTGGCTAATACTTTATTTTTGTTTTATGTTTATCTTTGGCATTTTGGTATGTTTCTCATAAACAAAATATTCTAAGATTTTCTCTTCTTTCTTTAAAATATATTTTTATATTTATTAAATTTATTTCATTCATTTCCATAAGATTTTGATTTGCAAATTTCCCCATTTCTTTCCCTACCCCCACCCAAAGATAGCAAGCCTACTGAGAACTCTTTACCACAGTCTGCTCTCTCCTATATCCCCCCCTCCCCACCCCATACCCTCTCTAGCTTTCTAATAGGGAAAATGGATTTCTATACCCCAGTGCCGGCATATTTTATTTCCCAGTTGCATTTGTTCTTACAACTTTGATTTCCAGATATTTTCCCTTTTTTTCCTAATCACCCACACCTACTGGGATGATAAGCAATTCAATATAGGTTGTACATGTGTAGTTATATATAAAACATTTCCACAGTATTTACATAGTGAAATACCTCATTTTCCTCCATCCTATCCTGTACAACCCCATTCCATTCTCTACCTTGACCCTGACACTTTTCAAATTTATGTGTTTCTTTTTTTTTTTCTGGATTCTGCTTGACTCTTTTTTTTTTAAATTTAAATGCTTTATTAACTGCTGATTTACATCATTCGTTTCCGCCAGATTTTGAGTTACAAATTTTCTCCCCGTTTTTCCCCCACCCATCCCCCCAAAACAGCAGTCCCACAGGATATCCCCACCTCCAATCTGCTGTCTCCCATATTTTCTCCCATACCCGTTTCAACTTTTCCAGTGGATCTCTATGCCTCAGTGCCTGTATATCTTTTTTCTTAATTACATGTAAGATGATATTAATAATAGTATGTATACACACACACACACACACACACACACACACACATATATATATATATATTTGAATATTTGATTTTAAAACTTTCAATTCCAGATTCATTCCCTTCCCCCCCCCTGCCACCCACCCCCACTGGGGGAACAAGCAGTTCAGTATAGGTTGTACATGTGTGGCTAATGCAAAACAATAACATAGTAGATGTATTGTAAAAGACTGACTATATTTCCCTCCCTCCTATCCCACCTCACACTTGTTCTATTCTTTACTTTGATCCTGTCCCTTTTCAAAAGTGGGTGCTTCCAAGTTCCCTCCCCCCCAGCCTGCCCTCCCTTCCATCATCCCCCCTCACACCCTATTCTCCTGGAGGGTGAGATCCCCTATTTAGTGTGTATTTCCCTCCCTTATCAAGCCAGATTCAATAGGAATAAGGTTGACCCATTCCCTTTTGCCTTCCTATTCTTCCCCTCCATTGTAACCATTTTCCCTTGCTTCTTCTGTATGAGATAGTTTGCCCCATGTCTCTCCCCATCTCCTCTCATTATATTCCTCTCACCTCTTAATTTCACCTTTTAAGTATCATCCCTTCCTGTTAAATTGGTCCCGTGCCCTCTATCTATGTATACCTGTAAACATATATACACACATTCACATATGTATTCATATGCCTGCATACCCTCATATAAAGACATATATATATATATATATATATATATATATATATTTCTAATCCCTTCAACTACTGAGATAAGTTTCATAGGTTACAATTATTGTTTTTCCATGTAAGAATGTTAATAGTTCAACTTTGGCCCGGTGGCTCAGTGAGCAAGAGCACCGGCTCCAATGCTGGGACGACCCGGATCAAATCTGGGCCCAGACACTCAGCACCACACCCAGAAACAACAACTGGCCATGCAACCCTGAACAAGCCACTCAACCCCAATTGCTTAAAAAAAATAGTTCAACTTTGATAAGTTCTTTATGATTCCTTTTCCCTGTTTACCTTCTCATGCTTCTCTTGCTTCTTGTATCTGAATGTCAAATTTTCTATTCAACTCTGGTTTTTTCAGCAAGAATGCTTGAAAGTCCTGTATTCCACTGAATGACCACATTTTCCCCTGAAACATGATACTCAGTTTTGCTGGGTAGGTGACTCTTGGTTTTAATCCCAGCTCCCTTGACCTCCGGAATATCACATTCCAGGCCCTTCGATCCCTCAGTGTAGAAGCTGCCAGATCCTGGGTTATCCTGATTGTGTTTCCACAATATTCAAACTGTTTCTTCCTGGCTGCTTGTAATATTCTCTCCTTAATCTGGGAATTCTGGAACCTGGCTATAATATTCCTAGGAGTTTTCTTTTTGGGATCTTTTTCAGGAGGTGATCGGTGGATTCTTTCAACCTCTATTTTGTCCTCTGGTTCTAAAACACCAGGGCAGTTTTCTTTGAGAACTTCCTGGAGGATGCTTTCCAGGCTCTTACTTTGGTCATGGCTCTCAGGCAGTCCAATAATTTTTAAATTATCTCTCCTGGATCTATTTTCCAAGTCAGTGGTTTTTCCCATGAGATATTTCACATTGCCTTCTATTCTTTCATTTGTTTGGATCTGTTTAACAGCATCTTGATTTCTCATAAAGTCATTAGCTTCCATTTGCTCCAATCTAATTCTGAAGCAATGATTCTCCTCAGTGAGCTTTTGAGATTCTTTTTCCATCTGGCAAATTCAGCTTTTTAAGGCATTCTCCTCATTGCCTTTTTGAGCCTCTTTTGCCATTTGAGTTAGTCTATTTTTTAAGGTATTATTTTCCTCAGTCAGGCTATTGACTCTCATTTCATAATTTTCTTGCATTGTTCTCATTTCTCTTCCCAATTTTTCCTCCACTTCTCTTATCTGCTTCTTAAGGTCCTCTATGGCCTGTAACCAGCTTGTATTTTCCTTTGAAGCTTTTGGTGCAGGAGTTCTGACTTCACTGTTTTCCTCCTGTTCCATGCCTTGCTCCTTCTTATCCCCAAAATAGGAGTGTAACGTTGGAATCTTCTGTCTTCTTTGTTTCCTTTGCCTGCTCATTTTGCCACTCAATGATTTGACTTTTGGGCTTTTTGCCACAGTAGGACTCTGCCACCAGACAGGGGAGTTTTCGTCCCAAACGCTGGGGTTTTCTCAGCTGCAGGAGGTATTAGATGGGTGCCCTCTCTGAGGTCTCCACACGCTCTGGCAAGCTGGACACACACCCCAGGACCTCCACCCTAGACTGCAATCCAGATCCAAACAGGTTAAAGCAAGAGCGATGACCCCTCAGACTGGTGCTTGGTCCCCCTACACTCTGCAGGCCAGGAGCTGAAGCCGCCACGTGGCGCTGGCAGGCTGTGCTGGCGTCTCAGTGGTTTCTTGCTCTGGGGTTAAAAGCCACGCACTCCCACTTCTTGGGTCCCAAAGTCCAGACTGCACTGGCCTCTCACCTTGTCCTTCGCATCTATGTATTGATAAATCTGGAAATGGCCACAGCTGCTGCTGATCTGGAGTCCCTCTGGCAGGGGGCTGGTCAGGCCCACCCTGGGGCTAAAGCCTCGGCGTGGGGCTGGGCTCGGCTTCCAGAGCGCTGCGCTGGCTGATTCCTGCCGGCCTGCCGGGCTGTCCTCAGTGGGAGGTTAGTTTCTCTGTGTCATTTTGTGGGTTCTGCAGCTCCAAAGTTTGTTTAGAGTCCCCTTTTTACATGGATTGGGGAGCTATTTAGCTTAATTATAAAAATAATAAAGTTCGTTTGGGGAAAAAAAGGTCAGGAACTTCAGAGAAACTAGGGGAAAAATGATGTAAATGAAGTAGATCCAGCAATATCAAACTTAAACTATATTAGGAGGTCAGAGCTTTGTTGAAATGTAAAAAGAAAAATTTCTATCATTTTAAATTAAAATCTTCTTGTATGAATAAAACATATGTAGCCAAGAATAGAAGGAATGCAGAAGATTGCCAGGGGGGAAGAGGGGAAACTTTCATAGACAATTTCTCAGTTAGGATGTGATTGAATTGGGATATTGCTAATGGTGTAGGAAATGACCAGCTGGTTAATTTGGAAAAACATGCAAAGACTTGTAGTTATGAAGGAAGAAGCTGTCCACCTTCAGGAACAGAGATCAACAGCATAGTACAGTCTTACATATATGTGTATGTTTATAGAGATCTATGTAATTTCCATGTTTAATTATAGCTTTCTTTAGGCTGGGGTGGGGGGGAGGGAAGGGGAAAAAATGAAGTAAAAGGTGCACAGCAGAGAACAGAAGAAAACCAACAAGGAAGCAAAGAAAAGCTTGGCAGCTGGGAAAACAGCGTGGAGTATTTATTATATGGGTTTTCTAGAAATGGAAATTTATTTTTTATGTCGAATCCTCTCTTGTGGCCTGCTGTGTACATGGCAATGCTTTTTTCTTCTATATTTAACTACAGAATAAAAATATATATTTTTTACTATAAACAAAAAAGAATATGGGCTATCTCCCTGTTGATAAATGGTTGAGGGACAGGAACAGCTTCTCAATGAAGAAATCTAAACTAAATATAATCACATGAAAAACTCTCTAAATCATTATTGATTAGAGATGCAAATTAAAACAACTTTGAGAGATCATCTTAAACCTATGAGCTTGATTGAAATGATAGATGCCCTTCAATTGGGGAATGGCTGAACAGGCAGTGGTATATTTTTGTGACATAAGAAATAAAGAACTGATTGATTTAGAAAAACATGGAAAGACTTGACCCTGTCAAGGAATATGCTTTTTGCCTCCTGAGAAAGAAGTGACAAACAGAAATATGCAAAGTATGATCTTACATGAATAGGTATATATGTATGTATGTGTGTGTATGGTTATAGATATGTGTGTATGTCCACATTCAAGTGTAACCTTCTCTAAGGCAGGTAGGGGGAGGGAAGGCTGGATAGCTGTGAAAACAATGTTAATATTTATCGCATAGATTGAAAATAAAGTTAACAATTTGCAGTGTAAATTTCTTGCTTTATATTGAATCCTCTCATGTTCTGCTGTTCACCTGAAATTATTTTCTTTTTTGTTTTGTATTTAAATTTAAAATGAATAAAAAAATTTGCCATCATTGTGGTAGCTGATCTTCAGGCCATTTTCATCCTCATTGAAGGCATCACTGAAATATATAAAGCACTTTGTCAAATCTGTAACAATAAAAATCATTCCCCAATTAATAAATGGTCAAAGGATATGAACAGGCAGATTTCCAATTAAAAAAATTAAAACAATTTGTAGTCATATGAAAAATTCCCTAAATATTTTTTGGTTAGAGAAATGTGAAGGAAAAAAACCCTTCAGATGTCATTTCACATCTGTTAGTTTGGCTAAAATATTTATAGCAACTCTCTTTATGGTGGCAAAAAATTGGAAATTGCATGGATGCTGATCAATTAGGGAATGGCTGAACCAGTTGTGGCATCTGAATGTAATGGAATACTATTGTGCTATAAGAAAGGATGAGCAATCAGATTTCAGAAAAACCTGGAAAGATTTACATGAACTGATGCACAGTGAAATGAACAGAGCCAGAACATTGTACACAGTAACAGTAACATTGTGCAATGATCCACTTTGATGGACCTGGTTCTTCTCAGCAATTCAATGATCTAAGACAATTACAAAAGACTCATGATGGAAAATGCTATCCACATCTAGAGAAAGAACTATGGAGTCATTATTTGCTCTTTTATTTGTTTTTGTTCTTTCTTTTTCTTGGTTTTTCCCTTTTGTTCTGATTCTTCATTGAGAACACAATGTGGAAATGTGTTTCATATGATTGTACATATGTAATATATATCAGATTGTTTGCCATCCTGTGCAGGGGGAAGGTGAGGGAGGGTAGGAGAAAAAAGTTTGGAACTCAAAATCTGATAAAAGTGAATGTTGGAAACTTTCTTTATATGTAATTGGAAAAAAAATACTATTTAAAAGAGAGAAATGATGAGCTCAATGATCTTAAAAAAACACAGATAGACTGGCATGAAATGATAAAGAGTGAAATGAGCAGAACCAAGAGAACATTTTATAGAGTAACAGCAATATTATTTTAAAAATAATATTGAGTGAATACGTCACTTTGACTATTATAAATACCAAATTAACTCCAAAGGACACACAGAAGGAAAACCCTATCTGTATCCAGAAAAAGAATTGATGAATATACACACACATATGTATGTATACATATATGTATATGTGCATGTATACATATATGTACGTGTATACATATATATGTATGTGTGTGGAGAGTAAAAACCATTCTCTTTTTCTGTGTATGTATATTAATTACCTTGGGAACATGACTTCTGTTAAGTGGGGAGGATAAGTCTGTGATCAGTCCAGCACTCTGCACCACACATTGCTCTGTCACTACCACACCCTGTGGATCTCTTCTCCTAACATTCATGTAGTTATAGTGTTAATGGGAAAAGATCTTCCCCACCTATTATTAGGCCTCACATGGAGCCCATTAAGGGAAGCTGGCTTATGGGAGGCTTGCTTGTAGGAAGGGTTTCACACCTTTTGCTAATTGCTAATTAGGCACTGAGTCACTGTTGTGATGCCTTCTGGCTCTGAGAAGTGTGACTTAGTATTTAATATTTAGTGACTTAAAACTCTACTTAGTATTTTGCTTTGGGGCTTCCTTATGAGAAGGATCTTGTGATTCCTTGGTTGAGATTCTGAGTTGCTGGAGATCCCCGATTTTTCAGATGTAAAGGCTCTCGATCTAGGGATGTATGTAAAGTGTATAATTGATTCAGGTAGTCAGAGCCCTGTCTGTTGGTCTTTATTTTTCTGCTTGTATTTTCTCTGAAGTTTAAGGTGCTGACTTTTCCCCTGAATTAGTGAATGTGATCTTAAAAGATTGTTGCCCCTTAAACAGCTATCTTTCCTAGTAAAGCAGATTTAAGAACTTGTGCTAGCAGCCATCTTTGGTATTCCAGTGAGGTTGCTGCTACAGTACTCTATTAAATGCCAATGTTTGCCGCAAGGGTGCATTCATGAAGTTTTATTGTTTTTAGGTAAATGGAAGACAGTGTTGGTGATGAGGTCATGAGATGCACAAGTTTGCAGTAGTCTGTGACTATTGCTGTTGCTGTATCCAACTCCATTCCTCCCTAGGTCTCCTGGCCATGCCTGGTGGTCTGAGTCTACTCTAGCATTAAATTCACCCAGAATTATTGGCTTGTCCTCTTTTGGTACATTGAAGATGAGGGGCTCCAGGTCTTCATAAAATTTTTCTTCGATCTCATCAGAGTTCATCATGGTGGGAGCACAGGAACTGACGATGGTGGAATGACATTTTCCTGCAAGTGGTAATCACATTGTCATGAGGCTGTCATTCCCTCTTTTTGGTAGGCATACAAGCTTGTTGACTAGAATAGTTTTGATTGCAAAACCTGCACCAGCTTCACGGCAGTCCCCTTCATTTGGAAACTTAAGAAAAACATGTATCCAGCAGCAACTTCAGTAAGTTGGCCTTCATTTTCCAGCTTTGTTTCTCTCACAGTTGGTATTTGGATACAATACCTCCTGAGTTTTCTTGCAAAAAGAGTTGTTCATCTTTCAGGTCCACTGGATTTTGTGTTGTCTACATGTACATACATTCCATGTGCCGATGGTGAGTGGAATCATATTTGCCGATGTTTTTGTACATTTTTTTGGTATGTATTTTGACTACAGAGTGGGATTCCCCACCTGCCTCAATAATCAGGCCAGGATTGGGTAAGCAGACAATTTTTAGGGCACCTTTTCTAACCCCTTCCTCCCACCAGGAGGTAAGTAGTGTGGTCCTTAAAAGATTGCCCAGACACCCAGGGGCCTGCCAAATCCTCCTGCTGCTTTTATTGAGAAATAATCCTATATCCTGGGCTGTGTGCAGGATTGTGACTACAGCTCCCAGTGTATCTGTACCTGCTACTTCAGCATTTGCCTGTCACCACAGGACTTTGAGATAGGTATAATGGTAAAATGGTGTGGATGATGCCTTGATTGCTGGGCAAATTGGATTTAAGTGAGGCAGAGATGCTTGTAGACATCAGCCTCACTCTCTTCTCCAAAGTCATCACAGTAGGACAGAATCAAGAGGACTGGTGACAGCTCAAGAGGCAGTGGACGATCTTGGCATCTTCAATGTCTAACCAAGCTCTCAACACTCCACAGCACCTGCTTCAACTGCCTTCATTTGCCTTCATGGCAGTTGGAACAAATTGTTTTCATCGACCCATTCCGCCAGGGGATAGCTTCACATGCTTGGGGTATACACCCCCCTAAGTCACCAACAGCTGTGAGACCCCTTGGTTACCCTCAACCTGGTTTAGCCCTTCTGCAAAATGGTTTACTGGGGGGGGTGGCCCCTGAATGTGCTACAGCTTCTTGAAGTCACGGGTGAGAGTTGGGTGGAACAAGTGGCCACCCAAGGTGGAAAGCAGCCCTGACCACATCCTACACCCTATAACATTTATTAGTGCTAAGAACATGATCCTAGAGAGATAGACTGCACACTTCCATAGTATTCTTAACAGACCATCATCAGTCAATGCTGAAATCATTGACTGTGCACCTAAGGTTGAAGTCAATCTATCCCTGGCTGAAGTTCCAACTGAAGAAGTTTTGAATGTCATTAGGCTCCTTTTGTGGGACAAAGTACCTGGTGCTGATTCTATTCCAGCTGAGATTTACAAAGTGAGGGGAGAAGGGGTCTGCTGCTCATACAAAAGCTGGCTGAAATTTTCCAGGTTATATGGCAAGAGGAGGTTATTCCTTAGGAGGTCAAGGATGCCTCCACTGTTCATCACTATGAAGGGAAAGAGAAAAGATTGTCCTGTGGCAATAACAGGGGGGTCTCTCTCTTGGTCATTGCTGGCAAGATCCTTGCCAGAGTCCTTCTTAATGGACTGATCCTTCACCTGGAAGATGGTCATCTATCTGAGAGCTGGTGTAACCAGAAAGGGCCAAGGAATGGTCAATATGGTGTTTCCTGCCTGACAACTACAAGAGAAATGTAAAGAGCAAAACAGAGGTCTGGACACGTTTATAGATCTGATGAGGCCTTTGACATTCTCAATAATGAGGGCTTATGGAAAATTCTGTCAAAATTTGTTTGCCTGGAGAAGTTCATCAGTATTATACTTCAATTTCATGGTGGCATGCTTGCCCAGATTCTAGATAATGGACAATGCTCTTTCAACGAGGATAAACATGGCATCAAGATCAACTACTGCACTAATGGGTAAATTCTACAACTTGAAAAGACTAAAAGCCAAGATCAAAGTGGAAGGAGTGTTGGTACATGATTTTCTGTTTGCAGATGATTGTTCACTCAATGCAACCTCTGAAGCTGAGATGCAACAAAGTATGAACCATTCCTCTGCTGATTGTGCTAATTTTGGACTAACAATTAACACCAAGAAAACACAGATGCTCCATTAGCCAGCACCATACCATTCATCCCTGGAACCATCAGGTACAGCATGTGGAGAAGTTTTGAATGCTGTGGATAATTTACTTATCTTGATAGTGTACTTTCCAAGGATATACACATTGATAATGAGGTTGACACAGTCACTGGCAGAGCCACCTCAGTGTTTGGGAGACTCTGAAGGAAAAATATGGGAGATAAGAGGTATTAGACTAACACCAAACTGAAGGTCTACAGATCCATTGTGTTGACCTCATTGTTGTATGCCTAGGAAGCCTGGACAGTCTGCCAGTGCCCTGCCAGGAAACTGAATGTCTTCCATTTGAATTGTCTTAGGAAGATTCTAAAGATTACCTGGCAGGATAAGGTACGAGACACTGAGATTCTTACTCGACTAAACTGCCAAGCATTCAGACTCTACTTCAGAAAGCACAACTCCAATGGCCTGGTCAAATGAACACTTTCCTAAAAGACTATTTTCTGGAGAAGAAGTGATACAAAGACACTCTCAAGGTCTCTCTTAACAACTTTGGAAATGATTTGTGACATGGTAGACACTGGCCCAGGACTGCGACAGAGAAGGTGCTGTGCTCTGTGAGCAAAGCAGAACTGAAACATCACAAAGGAAATGTAGGATGCACAAATTCCGAGCACCCACCCCAAATGTTCATGCAGTCTGTTTGTCCCCGACCTGTGGCAGAGCATTCAGAGCCCCCATTGGCCTGATCAGCCACAGTTAGACACACTGAGCTTGACTCTGGCATAGTGGTGCCATTTTGGTCCTCTTTGAGAAAAAAGCACAACAACCAATCCACGAGGTTCCCTCGGCACTCAGGAGCTGGGATCACCCAGAGGTCTTAAGCCTGTAAACAGCCTTCAGACTTTCATAAAAGTGCTTTGAATTGTTGCTGTCCACATAAACCTGAGTTTCATCTGCCTTCTCACTGAGACAAGAATCCTGCATCTCTCTAGCACTCTTTTCTGCTTTACTTCTGATTTCATTAACGGCTGCTGTCTTAGAGATGGATGGACTATCCTGCTGGTAAACCCCTTTTCATGTAGCCACTTCTGAATTTCCCCAGAATTTTAGTCAAACCAGTCTTGATGTTTATGAGTGTTCTGGCCCAGATGAGCAAATGCAATGCTATACACCAGATCTCTGAAAGCTGCCAGTTCCTTTTCTGCTCCACTGTTAGCAATTGTGTCTTAGCAAAAAAGTGTTCCCACTCAGAGAAGCATTCTAATCTGTTCACATTAATTCTTTTTTTTTTGGCCTTTTGGAGGGTAATTGGGGTTAAGTAATGTGCCCAAGTTTACACGGCTAATTTTTGTGTGTGTGGGTGTTAAGTGTCTGAGGCTGGAACTGAACTCGGGTCCCCCTGACTCCGGGGCCAGCACTTTACTCACTGTGCCACCTAGCCACCCCACACATTAATTCTTTTGGCAGTCATTTTGCCTGGGGGCCACCACGTATGTTGATTGAGATGTTTAGCTTAGAGAGGATAAATCTATGGTCAGTTCAGCGCTCTGTGACAAACACATTGCCTTCCTTCCTCTCACATCCTGTCTGTCTTCTCCTTAAAATCAAATAGTCCTTTAGATTCAAGGATACGTCCATGAAGTTTTATTATATTTAGGTAAATTAAAGACAACGTTGGTGATAAGGTCATGAGATGCACAAGTCTTCAGTAGTAAGTGATCATTGCCATTGTCGTTTCCAACTCCATTTCTCCCAAATACTCCCTGATATGTCTGGTAGTCTCAGCCTATTTTTATTATATTATGTTATGGAAATGCTTGTTTTATTCCATAAAGTAAAACTAAAATAAAACATTAAAGTATGGGAAATTTCTGACCTACTCTGCCATCTTCCCAGAATGCATTCTCCATAAAACGTTTCTTGTTTTATTCCATAAATTAATTTTCAAAAAATTTAAAGTATGGGAGGAAGCATACAGCCCTGCTTTATCCACTGATGAAAGGGAAGGCAGGAGAGCATCATCCATTATGCAGAACTCATGAAAGTATGTCATGGACATAGTGCATAATCCCAAAGAACTTCTTTGAGTACCCAAATTTTACCATGACCTTCCACAAGCCCTCATGACTGACAGTGTCAAAGGCCTTGGTCAGATTGATGAACATGGTGTACATGTTCCTGTCCTGGGAGTGTCAGGCAGTAAATACCATACTGACTATTCTTCAGCCCTTTCTGAAGCCACACTGGCAGTTTGGCAGATAGCCACCTTCCAAGTGAAGGATCAGTCCAGTCTGATCAAAGAAGTCTCTGGTATAAACCTTGCCAGCAATGATTAAGAGAGAGATTCCCTCCTGTGATTGTCCCAACACAATCTATTTCCCTTTACCTTTAAAGAGATGCACAATGGAAGCATCAGGGATAACCTCCTCTTGGAAAATTGCCATCAGCTTTTGTATGAGCAGGGAATCCCCTTCCTTGTAAATCTCAGCCAGAATAGAATCAGCACCAGGTACTTTGTTACATGAGAGGAAAACGTCATTCAAAAGCTCTTCTTCCATTGGAAGTTGATCTAGAGAGGAACTGACTCTGTCAAAAGCCAGGTGAAGCCTGCCACTTGAAATGCAGAGGAGTCCAAGCTGAGTCAAAAGAAGAAAAGCATTATTAGGAGAGTCAGACACTAGTGCCAAAGCACCCCAGTACAAAGCACAAAGGACCTCACAGCTTAGGAGAGGCAGGGCTGTTTATGCTTGAAAACCACAAAGGGAATATTTAAGGAGGGGTTAGGGCAAAGAATGGACAGTCTTTCCTAGGAACAGGTGGTACACAGAATCAAGACATTATGCAGGAACAGTTGATGATGCTCTCTTGAGAACACTATGGAAGTGTGCAGCCCATCTCCAGGATCATGTCCTTGTCACAGAGCAATGTGAATTCATCAGCACTGAGCAATTGAGATGCACCATAGGTCTTTGGCCCATAAGTAGCCTTCAGGGCATAGTAAAAGAGCTTTGAATTGTTACAGAATTTCATCTGCCTTCTCTTGTTGTGCTATAAGAAATGACAAGCAGGATGATTTCAGAAAATCCTAGATAGACTTATTTGAACTGATGCATAGTAAAGTGAGCAGAACCAGGAGGACATTGTATACAGTAACAGGAATATTGTTTAATACGAATTGTGAATGACTTAGCTTTTCTCAGCAATGCCATGATCTAAGACAATCCCAAATGACTCATGATGAAGCACACTGTCTCCAAAGAAGATCTGATATTGATTGAATACAGACTGAAACCTGCTATTTTTCTCTTTCTTTCTCCTATTTTTTCTTTTATTTGAGTCTTCTTGTACAAAATGTCTAATATGGAAATGTTTTGCATAATTGTACATGTACAACTTGTATCTTATTGTTTGCTATTTCAGCGAGGGGTGAGAAGAGGGAGGGAGAGTTAGAATCTGGAACTCAAAACTTTAAAGAAAAATGTTAAAAAAAAGAAAAAAGAATCCCACATCTCTCTAAACTTTGCTTGCACTTTACTTTTGATGGAGTTAAACACTGCCTTCTTACATACAGATGAACTATCCTGCTGGCAGACCCTAGGGAGTCTCATTTAGCAGCTCCTGGAATTCCCCATCATTTGGGACAAATCAGGCGATGTTTTTGAGAATTCTGGCCCAGATGAGCAAATGCAGGGCCATACTCCAAGTCTCTGAAAGCTGCCTACTCCTTTTCTGTTCCACTGTTGTACTGGCTGGGCTTTCCTCCAAGTTTGCAACAAACTGTTTCCACTCAGAGAAGGGCTCTAAACTGTTGAAATTAAGTCTTCTGGTCTTTCCTTGGGGCCACCATGTTTGTTGAGTGCTAATGTTTAGTTTGAAGAGGATAAGTCTGTGATTGGTCCAGCACTCTGTACCCCATATCACCTTCATCATTCTCACATTGTTTGGTCTCTTTTCCTTACAATGACAAAGGCTATTAAATGGCAATGTTGGCTGCAAGGATGCATCCACAAAGTTTTATTGTGTTTAGGTAAATGGAAGACAAGTACAGGTGGGTGATACACTGGATAGAGTTCTTGGCCTAGAGTCAGGAAGACTATTTTCCTGGCCTCAGACACTTACTAGCTGTGTGACCCTGGACAAGTCACTTAACACTGTTTGTATCAGTTTCCTCATCTATAAAATGAACAGGAGGAGGAAATGGCAAACTGCTCCAGTATCTTTGCCCAGAAAAAACCCCAAATGGATGATACGGAGTCAGAGATGACTGAAATGATTGAACAAGAAACTGAAGACAGTGCTAGTGATGAGAAGGTCACGAGATGCACA